>NC_081352.1:60301824-60358184 GCF_029784015.1 Lycium ferocissimum
ATTCGTCAAAGATGCAAGGAGAGCTCCCAAGGCATGTTTAGGGCCGTGGGTTTTCAACCCCCTTGATATAAGACTTGTAAATAAAACCTATGAGTTTCTACTTTTTCCCCGAACATCCAAACAATCGGGAGGGCTTTACTATAATTTTTGTTTTACTCTTTTTTGGGTTTAAAAAAAAACGGTCTTTATTTGCTTGAACCTAGTTTTTGACCCCCTAATTTTTTTAAATACCCAGTTTGGACAATAAAAAAAAAAATTAAAAAAATTTTAATTTTTTTAAAAAATTATTAAGACAATATTTCACCCCAAATTGATGAAGAGATTTTGAACATTATAAATTTTTGGAAAATTAATTGATGTTTCATGGCATTTAGGAGTATTTTTGAATTAATTAAAAGCAAAAAAAATTTTTGAATATTTATTTACTTAATTGTTAAATTTAAAGGGAAAAGTCGATTAATAAATGATTTATTCTATTTATTGCCCAAGGTAATTTGAGTAATTAAAGGAATTGACCTTTTTCCCTAAACTCTAATTTGTTTTTTATGTTTTTTAATTAAAAATTTCCCTTGGAATTAAATTTAAATATTGGGTCCATTCTACAAAATGGCTTTAATAGTGTGTTTTTTAATTGAGTCCTAATTTGATCATGCTTAAAATAATTTGTTTAATTGATATTTTTTCCCATTTTAATCCATTTTTTGACCCTCCATACATATATATGCACTATGTATATGCAAAATATACATTTTCAGGTGTGTGTGTGTGTGTTTTAAAAAGACCGAGAACTTTTAAAGGGGGGATTACGTATAACCTCCTCCTCATTTTATTCCACAGACCCTAGGGATCTCATTTTCAAAACCCTAGTGCCGCCTCCACCATTGCCTCTCACCCCCGCTTTTCCTCATCGCGTCCCATCATATTTAGAGTGTGTGACACGGGAAATCAGAGGAGAGGATGAAGCATTAATGGCTTCGTCCTTTTCCACACATTTTCTCCACAAAATCGGGCCAAACATCCCCCTTAAGGTACAAACTTTGCCATTTCTTTTATTTTCCGTCGATTTACAGTAGTATAGAATGAAAATGAACCGTTGATTTTGTTTTCTTTCAATTTGGACCGTGTATGATTTAATTCAAGTGAGGACTTGTGGAAAACCCACAAGTCCCACATCGCTTTGTAAGTTCTGAGACAAGCTTTGGGGGTTCTATAAATAGAACCCCATCCTTCACTGAAAAATGAAGTTTGACACCCTTTAAGAACCTTGAACTTTGAGTTTTGCCCAAGATTTAAGTTTCATCAGTGTTATTAGGCTTTAACTGAAAAAGTTCGAGTCTTACCTAGTTCTAAAATTTTTATTTCTTTTCTGTGCCTGGTATTTGGTGGCTGAGCTTGGTTTTGGTAGCACAAAGTAGGCTCGAGGTCAATTATTGCTCCGGTTGCACTCAAATAAGGTAATAATTTATTATTTTATTTCTTTGTTTAGGTTTCTGTCTACATTAATGATAGCTTGGTACGGTTAAGTGTTATATGTGTAGCTAAATGTAGTTTAGCACTAGTGATATGCTTATTTTGATGCTTGAGCAATGATTTCTGGGCTTGAATTGTGATTAAATATTATTAGGTAAGATGCTTGGTTTGAATTTGTTTATTCCATTTGGTAATATGCTTGGTTTAAAGGTTGGTTTAAAGGTTGATATTTTATTCTATGTTAATAACGTGCTTATTTCGATGTTTAAGCAATGGTTTCGGGTCAATTACGATTAAAGTGTTCATTAATCCCACACTTGTTTGATTGCTCCCGATTGTGACAATTTGGTTTAGATAATGACTATTAGGACTTGTTTGAATCGATCTTCCGAGTGGTATTGTGAATAAGAATGCACTTCAAAGGCGGTTTGAAGGGTCTTTGACACCGTTAATAAAACGGACTCCGGACAAAATTTTTAATGGACTTTTATCTTGTCTAAAATGGTCAAACAACTAGTGAAATATGTTTGTTAAGTGGTGATAATAGTTATACTTGATTTAATTTAGTAATGGGATGCCAAATCCGAAAGAATGGCATTAAGAAAGAACTTTAAGGATTGACAGGTTAACATAAAATACACGTAAAATGTAAAGATTGATTATGTGTGAGTCTATCTTGTTTCACCATGTGTGGAAGTGTCCATGTGTGTGCTATGTGTAAAAAAATCACCTTTCCAAGACTGATTACCTAACACTTGAGAATTAAGAGGATAAAAAAAGAAAGGGGAATAATGGGAAAGCCTTGGTACAAGTCTGTTTTTACTTTAAGCTATTTAGTACTACTTTTGGATGTTATGGATTGAATTTCTTTAAATGAACAAGTAGTCATGGCTAAGAAGAAGATATTTAGGACTTTGTAAAGTTAAAATGATTGGTATTTAAGTCTATCTTGCTTCATCATGTGTGAGTTAGTCCTAAAGAAGGACAAATATGCTTTGAGATGTTGTGTGGTATAAAAGAATAAAATCATTTCCTAATTAGAACCATGTATTGAGATTGCCTTTGAAAATTAGTCTTTGTCATTGTCATCTAAATACTTATGTTGGGTCTGTTTTAGTGATCATGCTTGTAACTTGGCCATAAAATCTTTAAAGTTTTGATAGAGTTCAATGAGTCAACTGTGGTAGCCTTGTGATAGTGTTAAGTTGTCCTAAACCTTCCTATGGCCCTTAGTGTTTTCACTGGGGTATGAGTATGAACTGGAGGTAGTGACCAGTGACCAGTGGAACCCAAGATCCCTTTTTACTGAAAGGAGATTTAGGAAAAGGAGATGCGGAGGTGATGACCCCACCCTGTCCTGCTTCCCTTTCAGGACCTTGAGGCTTCTTCTCATTCTTCTGAACTTTTTTCTCATGGTCCTGGGACACATAAGAACCTCAGGTTGATTAGGAAGGCTTAACCTTATCTGGGGGAAAGGGTACACCTAGATTTGAATAATATTTTGCCAAGTGCTTGTAAAGTTTGAGTCTTATGTCTTTACTATGTCTTCTAAAAAGGGTTTTTTAATCTGAGGGATTTGGTTGTCTGTGTTCTGTTGTTTGAGTTAGGTGTTGGTAAGGAAATAGGATTAGAGAGTGTACTAGTGGTGATCCAAGCCAGTGTCATAGAGGGACTAAGTATCAACCTTGGTGCTTGCCACTTACTTCTACCTATGATCGTGTGCCTTCTAATTCTCCTTAACTTGTGCACCTATATTTTGCACCTGGGAACCTGTTTCTTTGTGATGATGATTGAGTCCTTAATTGTTAAAACCTGACCAAGCTATAAACCTGCCTCCCTTTCTTCTTGTTTCTTTTGAAAGGATTTGCTTAGATTAAACAGTTGAAGAGTCATTGCTAGGGACTAAAATTGTTTCAAGACTGTTTTTTGACTGATTGCTTACGTAATATGCTCCCGAAGTCCATTTTCCTTACTGAATGTCTTGAGTGTACATCTATGTGTGAATTGACATTAGTCCTAGTTAGCAGCCATGTTTGTTATATGCTAGGATTTTGTAAAAAGGGTTGTGAGCTGAAACCACTAAGTCTAAATATGTGCTCTAAGTCACAGACTCTTCCAAAGCTCCTTTTCCTGAAATAAATTAATGTAATATCCAAGGTCTTAACTTGCTTGCTGTGTCCTTTATAGACCCTTTTGTACCTCTGATTTTGGATTCTGATGGTTTGCTTCCATGGTTAGTGTCACTACCTGTAGGTTTGACATTAGGCCTCTATGAGAATACTTTGTCTGTGTGCTAAACTACTATTTGCTTGCTAATTGTGTACATCGCTGGGGTTGGTTCGAATGGGGCTTATGATATGTCATGACTTATAAAGAATGTAGACCATATGTGGTAAGGCTGTGAAGTCAAAAGGGCTTGAGTAACCTGATGCCTCTAAATTAGTTTAAGTGGTACCTTGATGAGTTAGAGAAATGGTTAAGACTTTAGTGAAAATGGATAGGTCTGCTTAGGTGAAGATGTATGGATAGGTCTGCTTTGGTGAAACCTTTTGGATTGGATTTTGGGTTATGAATAATTTAAAAAACAAATCCCTATATGATCACAAGGGGGGTTAAAAGTGAACTAAGGCCACATGGCCTAAGATGAGTCTTTTAAAGGTGCCCTGGAGAAAGGAGAAAGGGAAAACCAGGCGCAGCCTGGTTTATGACACCTTTTCCCTTCAGATAAAACACCCCATGACACTTTTATGGCCTGTGGAGGTGGTATGTTCATTATAAAGAACCTTGAGATTATATGGATGCTGCTCCTAGACTAAATGCGGTCCCAGTTTAGAGTTAAGTGTACTGTTTAGAGTGATGGATGACCTGACCAGATGAAGAGTAAGTGTGAATATGTGTTTAAGTCAGACACAAGGGGAAGGGATTAGTTGAAGTGTGAAACTGGGATGTTAACTTGACTTGTCCATGTCTTATCTGAGTGTCTTAGCTATATTAACCACCTTTGTATGATTCTATGTCCTGTACATGATAACTTAGACATAGGAGGGGACCTCGTCCTGCCTTTATCCCTATTATGCCCACCTATCTTAGTCTGCCTTGCGTGCCTCTTATTTGCAAGGTGTAACCTGCTTCAACCATTTCATGGTGATGTGCTTTAGTACTAGCTTGCCTCTCTTGTGAGTTACAGTTTTTGTGTGTCCCTCATGACTGTGTGGCCTGATTTCTCATTCTTGTCCACCTCTCACCTGTATACCATAGTCTATGCTGCCTTATCAAGGATCATGTGACTTGTCCCTTTGCTTTACTTATCATTATATTGGTGTGCTGTAGTTCTGTGTTGTTCCCCCCATAGCTACATACTTTGGTCTTTTGTGTTTGTTCACTTTAGCTTGTTTTAGGCCCCTTCCATGTTGTGTGTTTGGTTCTGCTTTTGTTCCTTCAAGTCTGTGCCCTGGAATTCTATTTGATTAATCTTTGGTCATATATTCTTGACTTGTATTTGTTCATTCAGGCTCATTAAGGCCGCCTCGTTCGGTCGCAAGGTGTTTATGTACACGGCTAGCTATGTTATGTGATCTGCATATTTTTCTTGTGGCTACATTGGTGGGGATTGAGGTAATTTGGGGTGGGGGCCTGGTCTTAGCCTTCCCCCTGGTGTCCAGCCATGCCTGGGGTTCACGAAATTCCTTGGAACTTGTGCGGCATCGGGAATACGGGAGGCGACGACTCTCCCCTCCCCTTGTTATCAAAACATCTGCCAGTGGGGCCTTGTAGTATACATATATATACATAGTTGCCTTACTTTGTTGACTTATAAATTTGTTTAATACATATATACATATGTGATACATGCGATTTTTGTGTAAATAAAATCGTGATAAGTTCACGGTCCTTAAACTAACCGGGTCCTTTTTTCCTTTTCCCCTTTCCTCTACCACATGGCCACTTGGGCTGGGTCTGAAGCCAACCTGTTGGTCCAAGGCCTAACTGGCAATTCCTATAAACATTCATCGAGTCGGAGAAAAATAAAAGAGAAGTTGTTATCAAAAGGAGAATGCGTAGAAGGCTTAGCCACGGGTGAAAATGGCTAACTAGGGGCTTGGTACTCCCCTAGCCATCCCCTTCCCTTTATTTAATTAATTACTTGTGCTCTCACTTTATTTATAATTTCGTTGTAATTGTATTTGCAAACTTGTAAAAACTCACGCTATATTGGAATCGTTTATGATTAGAATTAGATGTCCTAGGACAACGGTACTTACGCCGTTTAGTCGACTTTGGGTCCCCCAAACATCTTTTTTTTTTTTTCAAAACCAAATTCAGCAAAAAGATTTTGACAAAATTAAAATAGATGAATCAGCCAAACCATTTTTGACACAGTCTAAGTTTAACAAGAACAAGAGGATATTTTCAAAATCACAAGTGTTACAATTCTATTAAAAACGGACTGAGTTTTAAAACCCAAAGCACATATTCTTCATAAGAATTAAACGAAGTTTTGTTTTTCAAAATAATGCCAAGGATAAATATTTTTGATCAAATTAATGATAAAACTGCAAAGTATCGTCGAAGCCCACCGATTTTTTTTAGAAAAAATAAGGCAGGCGGCCAAGTGCAGCAAAACAAAAAGGGAATTATGGCCCAAAGCCCACTCGTGAATAAAGAATTGATGACAACGGGTATTTAAAGCTTTATGCACAAATTCATTTGGGCCAAGCCCAGAAGAAAAACGAACAGACTTTTTAAATGGAAAATTGTAATTTTTGGCTACGAGCCCCAATCCGAGACCAATTTCATAACCTATAAAAAAGACATATATTTTTAAAACAAAAACATTCGTATATACGAGTTCTTGGATAAAGCGTTCCAAACGTATTAAGCGGATTGATCCAACAAAGTATGAGTTAAGTATGGACAAAATTACACACTCAAAACATAACAAGTTCATATTTTTATAACATGTGTAAAAGGATGACGACTTTTTGTATACGAAAGGAGATTATTTTATCCAGGTGTTATAAATCCAAATCTATGTACCCTATATATAAAGGGAACGTATTCAAATTCTTTTCTCAAAATGATATGCAAATGACAAGATTTTTGCGGGAATAAACACTAAATAGACAGTTCATGCAAATACTCATACAATGAAATTCGAAGGTCAACTGTATAGTACGAATCCTTAATACTGGGGCGCCTAACACCTTTCCCAGGGGATCATCAGAATCCTTACTTAGAACTCTGGATTACGAAGGATTTTTCACGGTATTTGAATAAACCCTTCACCCTTGGTATTCCTAATTTCCTAAATATTGGATGGCGACTCTTTTTTCAAAACAAAGTCCGAAAGAGCACCAACAAGTTCATAGTAGCTTTTGCACACCCCGCGTAAATAAGAACCGTTACAGCAGCTTTCTTCAATAAAACCTTTAAATACTCTTTGTTCTCAAATGTTTGCCTACGCAAAAATCGGTTCCATCACCGAAGTTGTGGTTGCTTTGCGAACCACTTGGTGGCCGCCCATCACCCCCATCATTTCCATCACCCTTTGTCATCACTATCGGATCATTCATATCCATAAAATGATCACCCATGCCCTCATGTTGCATCGTTTCTTTATCGGCCGGCGACTACGGCAAATAGGCCGTGGTCTACGTAGGGGGGGGGCGGTGCCGATGTGAACAACTAAGACCTCTCAACAACATTTATTCTTAAAACGAGGCCTAGAACCATCAAAGTGCCTACATCAAGCATGTACAATACCACCTGCCTATCATTCGTTATGAAAGAAGGATAGGGTTTTCCCCTAGTGGGCAAAGCATTAATCATATAACTAATGCGCAAGTCGCTAGGCTCACAAATTAACTCCCCGCTTTCCATTACGCTCGTGACCAAGTCATTATACGTACCATTATTACGCACGGCAATCTAAGACTGTCACCTTGCTCACAGAATTCCAATTCCAACATTTTGGGGTCTCCTCCCATTCACCCATGTAATCACCACCTACCATAATATATTCTACAATCGACGCCATAATAAAATATATAATAGATTATGACTTTGGTCTATGCCTGGTCGATGACTCGTTGATGATCGTGGTCTATTACGACCGGAGAGTCGTACTCGTATGCGCAGATCAAAAAGATCGTGAAAAAGCTCTTACTGGGTTCTGCGAACTGAGGTATTTGAATGGAAAAGTGATGGAATGTCGGAATGAGGACGGAATTTTCGCCGGAAAAGTGAGCTTTTACAACAATGAGGAAAGCTCCTTCTCAACGATTTCTACCGATGGCTAAACTATGGAAGCTTGCCGTCGTCAGACCGATTATCCGGTGAAAAGCCAAAATTTTCGCTTTAAAAGCGTAAAACGGGAGCTTTTGGAGGAAAATATTTTATTTTTATTTCTATTCCAGCTAATAAAAATGTTGGGGCTGAGAGGACCAAAGTGTAGTTTTCAAAACTTTACGGTTGGGATTTAACACAACAATTCTCTGAGGTGCTGATGTCATAAATGGTGGCTAAAGCACCAATTTCTGAACACTTATGGCCTTTTGGCAAAATAAGTTTCCAAAATGGCCTTTTGGCCAACTCCCCCATGTAACATGATTTTTTAGTTATATAAAAATTCACTTATCTAAATAAGGGTAAATTTGAAGAAAAAAATACCGTATTAATTATATATATATATATATATATATATATATATATATATATATATAACTAATTATAAAAATTAAAACTAACCATATAATATGGACCGGAGGAATAACTCAATAAGTAGCAAGAAGAGATTCTTAAAAAAGTTGTGCAATAAACCAATTATAAAAATTCACGTGGATGGTATTAAAATTTTGAAGGAGAGCAAAAAATGAAAAATAAAGATATGCAAGGAAAAGTCAATTGAAAAAGCCACATGTAAGCTTCTTATTGGAATTGTGATGATGTGAGGACTACAAAACTTCACTATCCTCACTTATATATAGTTATAATATAATTATAATTTCTCCTGGGAGAAAACATTTACAGCACGAAGTTCATCTTTGAGTTTATTACCCGATTTAGTTCATAATTGAGTATAAACACCTTTTATATATTTTGATACAAGGTCGATGCATTATGTACAATGTTTTCCCAAGCTAAATGTTGTATATCGGGCTATTGCTTTTTATTTTTGAAAAAAAAAAAACAAGTTTTTTACTTCTAAAAATACTGCAATTTAATTGGACTGAGCATAATTGGAAGTAATTATACAGTTTTGACATGTTTATCTAATCATAATTATTTGGCCAGTATGGAACTGAGCATAATCAAGGGAGTATTTACACTCTTTTATTCTCAAGGAGCGAGAATTGTTGCGTGTTACTCTTTAATTTATTTCTTTTTATTTTAATTTATTTTCTTTTTAAATGATGTAAGTGTAATTACACAGTTAGATTGATTTAAAAATAAGAATTTAATTATCAAAAATTAAAAGTTAGTATTTGACAAATCTGTGCTTTTATGAGTGATATTAAATTAAGTATTTATGATTGATACATATTGTTTCTTGAAAGAATATTGATAAATAATCATATGTTTGCAACTAATATTATAAAAGATAATGAATATATATTTTTAAAATTAATAATATTTTAATTAATTGATATATAAAAATTAAAAGCACATAATTTGTAAGAACATCATGGACTGGATGATTGACAAAAAGATTAACATGAAAAAATAATCTATCCTAAGTGAAAAATGAACAACATGCAATATCAAATAACAAGTCAATAATACTAAAGAAAATGAAATCAAAAATATAACGTAAATTCAAAATTCAAAATTCAACAAACAAGTTTAACATAATACTCTTATATCACATTTCAACATAAAAAAAAACTACAAGTGAGGGATCATAACATAAAATAAGTTCCAATATAACTTAAGTAAATATAATTCAAAAGAAAGAGAAAACATAAGTCTATAACCTCATTCAACAACGAAATTCTACTCTAATAACGTCACTCGTTATACGCCAAGTTTGTTAATGACTCATTCTTTTTAATATTAGGAGTTTTAGTTTACAAAACTGAAATTATAATGCAGTTATGCTAAATGAGAAGAAAAATAAGAAATATAAAATACAAGCAATTACATGAAATGAAAGGTCTTTTTATACTCACGGACTAGGCAAGGGAGTTTAATATCATCTTACCAACGAGTCATATTACCTGAAAAGGCCTTTTTCCTTTTGTTATATCGGTCTCTCAATTAATAGGAATAATAACAACTATAAAAATACTTCAGTATCTCTCGCTCCGAAAACTATTGTGTTGCATACTGTGGAATACAAAATCCTGATTGAAAAGAAATTAATCAACACTTCTAAATGAGCAATATCAACGGCACAAACCGAAGGGATGGTATAAAATTTATGTGGATAGTGTTTTAATGCGAAGAATCTTTAGGGAGGATCATGAGGTGTCTTCAGAAACTATAATGGTGATTAGATTACAGGCTTTCATAAATGCACCCATGCAACATCTCCTATTCAAGCAGAGCTCCTTGCACTAAGATAAGGTCTTGAGATATCTGGGGATAGAGAACTCCATCGAATTGAAAATAAATATTGATTCAACTGAGATTATTAAATTGTTAAAATAAATTTACAAGACATATGATTGCAGGAATGCTTAAGGGGAAGATAACGGTGGTCAGACATAACTTCCAACGTAATATTGTGGCACATCTACTAGCTAAGGAAGCTTCCAAGCAGTTCGAGTTGAACAAGACTACCCATTTTGTTATTCCTCCTGTTTTTGTTGCATCTAAACTAGTTGATGATCGTGAAGCGATGGCCTTTTTTTTCAATTATCTATCGAATAGTGTTTGTAATTATGCGAGCTAGTACGGTCAACCAAAATGTCCTAAGAGACATCAGTATGGACGGTAATATTTTGGAACAATATTAGTACTAATATATATTTTTCAGTTTCTCAAAATAGAAGTATTGGTGAGTGGGGATGTACATAAGCCGGTTTAATTCATTTTTTTTTTTTCAAATACCAAATCAAATCAATAGGTCGAGTTTTTAAATCTATAAACCAAATCAAACTAAAAACAACCGGGTTTTTCGACCTCGGGTTTTTTAGTTTTCTTAAAAAAAAATTAAAAATTTTCCGGTAAAATCTTCATACAAAACATATACTTGTGCATCAAATATATCTTAGTCGTAATAAGATACACCTATCTAAGGTGTTTGTTAAGAAAATAACACAAAATGAGAGAAGACTGATGACATTACAAAAATATTCAACAAAAACGATAATGAAATTGCATAAAACAAATATTTTTATTTTTAACTTAGGGTGTGTTCGTATGGAGGAAAACAATTTCCAGAAAATGTTTTCCAATTTTCTCCTATTTGTTTGGTCAAATTAAAAATGTTGGAAAATATTTTCCTCAAAATTGAGGAAAATGACTTCCCTAATAAAAATAGGAAAAACAAGTTCACAAGTTCATTCCACCAACCACCCTACCACCACGCAACTCAACCCCAACCACTCCCAATCCCCCACCCACCACGCCATCCCTCCCCCTCCCCCCACCCCACCCAAAAATAATTTTTTTTTTAGAAAAAAGTTTTGACATTATTTTTGGTTTTTTGCACCCCCCCACCCAAACCCCGCACCCTACCCCCCCCCCGAACAAAACAAAAAAAAAAAAATTGAAAAAAAAGTCACCCCCACCCCACCCCCGCACCCTATCCCTCCCCCACCCCTACCCCCCCCCCCCCCAAAAAAAAATTAATATTTTTGAAAAAAAGTTTTGACATTTTTTTGGTTTTGCCCCCCCCCCCACCCTCCACCCCCGCCCGCACCCTCCCCCCCCCCCCCAAAAAAATATTTTTTTTAAAAAAAAGTTTTGACATTTGTTTTGGTTTTTTTTTGAACCCCACCACACCCCCCCCCCCCCTCCAAAAAAAAAATTGAAAAAAAGTTGACAATTATAAAAATTAAATGTTTGCATGGTTAAAAATTAAAACTTTTGGAGGGGGGTGTAGAAACCCGCAAAAGACAATCAACAACTTCAAAAAAAAATGCTGGGGTTGGGGGGGGAGGGGAGGGTGTTGGTGTGGTATGGGTTCCACGCAAGGGGGGAGGGGGTGATGGGGGATGTGGTCGTGTAGAAAATTGAGAAAAAAATTAAAAACTTCAATTGTGGGGGAGGGGGGTAGGGTGCGGGGGGAGGGGTGGTGTATGGGTTACGGGTACGGGACTGGTTGGGGGTGGGGGTGCAAAAAAACAAAAAAAAGAATAGAGGGAGGGGGTGGGCATAGGGGTGGGTGGGTGGGAGTGGGGTGGGGGTGGGGGGTATGGGGTTGGGTTGGAGTTGGTGAGGCTTGGATGAGTATTTTTCGAAAAACGTTTTCTTTCAACCAAACGAACATGAGAAAATAAGTAAGAAATTCACTTATTTTACACTACCCAAACGAACATGAGAAAATAAGTGGAAATTCACTTATTTTCTAGGAAAACATTTTCCTCCATACCGAACACACCCTTAATCATCCATATTTATGATGGAGGAGTTAGGCGCAACTTCATTCTGTATATACCAAAATCAAGAATTACACGAAGGAGGACATAAACCTCAGCCTCGGTTACATAGTGAAGGTTGGCAAATTCCACCTTATTACTGAATTGTACGAAAGAGTTAGGTTGAGTAGTCCTTAGATGATTTATAATAACATTAAGGACTACTATATACTGAGAAGTTAAAATCAAGCTATAGTCAGATGTGTTGATTGACATTGATCAGAACAATGGTTCTTTTTGCATCTGAATCTGAAATTTGAAATTTCCTCACATTCCAACTTCATTGAAGCTCTAACTTTTGAAGGAAGAGAAAGAGCTTTGTTGAAGCTAAGTAAACTTTTGTATTCCTCTCCCATATTAACCAAGAGATTTGTCGTAGTATTCCCTTCTCTAAAAATGTGAGTGAATTTGAAGTTGGCCCTCATGCTGTTCATCCATATCTGTTTGATCACTTGTCTAATTACCAAGGAGGTATCATTTTGCAATTGATCATATTGGCGATCAGAAGTGAATCTGATTCCACCACCACATTGTGAAGCCCCTTGTCATCGTATATAATAATGCCTTTCAAAATGGCTTTGGCTTCAGCCAAGTTATTGCTGCAACGCCTATAGAATTCTGCAAAAGTATAGATTATTTGGCCAGTCAATTTCAAAAAAAAAAAAAAAATAGATTATTTGGCCAGTGTGATCTCTAATAATCCCACCTCCTCCTACTGAATCAAGATTGCTTTTACTATAGTCATCCACAATTCCACATTCAGTTTGAACCAATTAAAAAAAAATCTTGTTAATTAATAAGTCATGATTAAAATGATCATAATCTAAAAGTACTAAATCATGCTAAAATAAGTACGGCTAATGAGTATTAACTACATGGCTAGTCATTAAAGAAAAAAATAAAATTAAGTTATATATTTTCACTGTCTAAACCAATACAAAACTAAGGAATAGATATCCAACATTATCGTCATTCCTAGTGTTGAATTAAATTTCTTTTGTTAACATTAGTACTGATTTGATTTCGATTTGAGTTTTATCTGAGTTACTAACATCTATAGGCTATAAAACTTATGTTAAAAGACAAAAACTGTGAAAAAGTTCAAAAAATTCTAAGTCCAAATTTGAAATAATATGTTAAAAGATAAAAACTATGAAAAAGTTCAGAAAATATTTATAAATTACAATAATTTTTTGTAAAAATTGTATACATGTAATGCCAGATTGATTTGGTTCGTTCTGACTTTTTTAGTTAAAATCAAACCAAACCAATTATGATAGAATTTTTGTTTTCAATACCAAACCACTAGTTGATCTTTTTTCTCATTTTGACTCGAATTACCATTTTGGTGCATTTTGTCAGTTGTCGTTGTACACCCTATTGGTGAGGGCCGAGGCCAAATTTGATGACATTTTCTCCCTTTTTGTCCTAAAGATTGTCTTTAACAGCAAATTATTTAAATTTAAGGGAGGCATAGAATCAAATTTCTGTTATTATAGACGATAATAGTAGGTGCTATTAAAAGTTGGTTGCAACGTATTGTGAATAATTTGATAATCAGATTTCATTGTTTGATCCGCAAATTTAAATACTACAACTTATTAGGAGCCAAAATTTCTTGACTCGCTTAAATGGTTGATGTTTGTCGGTCACAGCCTCAATTAATGCAACTACAATTTAATCATTGTTGCGAGTGGGGGCTCTCCACTCACAGGAGATGATGGTTCAAGTTTCACAACCACTGCCAAATGTACTTGCAAATATAGCAAGTCCTATTACGAAAGGAGGTACATTCCAAAACAACTATACCGATAACCCAATCGTAAAATTGGCTTATTGGCAATGGTATTGCGTTATCGGATTAGCGGTTGGGGAATGGATTAAAATTTTATAGTTAACGAGCTTATCGGTGCGGGGGCGGATTACTCAATTTTCTTATCGGGTAACCGTTAATCGGTTAGAATTATATTTATATTCTTACCCCTAACAAATAAAATATGTATTGTGATTGTAATTTGTAAACCTAAAGCTAAAGCCTCAACTTAAAATATGTATCTCTATGTCTGTTAATTGTGAAACTTTGGTTATTTTCTATCAAATAGTTCATTCCCTGTTTCTTGTTTGCCTATATTGTAGTTTTGCTAATTTTCTTGGAAAAATATTGCTACTTGCTACGTTATTTTTACTAATATTGAATCCAACATTTCAATCTTCTTGGTTATATTCCTATCCACTTTTTTTGGAGGATATCAGTATCTTCTTTATAACCTATAAGGTAAAAATATTACATTTTGAGTCACTTTAAAGGCAGGTAATTTCCTTGACTACATGTGATTTTATCATTCATTTTCTCTTAGTTTTAACCGATCACATAGATAACCGTCCGATAATTGCTAATCCGATACCGAACCAACCGATATCTTATAGGTTGACTAGCAGATTAGCACTTTTAAAAGCCAATAACCCAATAACCGTTAAGCGTAATTATCCGTCCGATCCGCCCGATAAGCAGCCTATTTACAGCCAGGTTGACATAATTACTGAGTTAACTACAAACTGGACATCCAATATCACAAAGACATGGACAACCAAAATTTCGAGTGTGTTTAGATAAAGCATATGGTACTTCCTTGCTAGTTCTATATCTATTCTATTACAATTGTTGGCATCCACTATAGTCAGTCACATCTCCAAGGAAATTTATATTCAGAATCACTCATTCGCTCTCGTCATGATGGCTGGAACTAGATCACAAGCAAGAACTGGAAGTATCTGTCATTTAGTACAACACATCATTTGACTGTGCGCAACTGCCAATCCAGAGCACACGACTAGCTCTCATAGTCCCCCTCAAAAAACTTGTTCTCTGAATAAAAGACAGCAATAACTTGATTTCCACCGAATTTTCTGCCATTCAACCCTTGTTGAGCTCTTGAAGCACTTTCCACATCAGCATACTCCAAAAACACCTAAAAATGAGTATAACGAACATACACATCAACAACCCGACAATACTATCAATATGAGTGTTTACACTGATGAAACATCATCAGCTGAAAAAAAAAAAAAAAACAAGGCACTAGTTGGAATGCATTCTAATAATATTGGTGCATAATAATGCCAGGGGTGCATACTAACCTTTCCAACCCCTGGAATTGGTTCACCATCGGGCCTTGGTCGTGGAATCACTAAATTCACCAAATTACCTGCGAAATAGAAAAAAAAAAAAAAAAAGGAAAAAATGAAGATCACACATTTTAAAATAATGAAATTTTTTAAAAGACTGGTGCACAAAGCATCCGGCATTAGCAAGGTCCGGGGAAGGGCTGCACCCCAAGGGGCGTGGTGTAATTCTAAAATCATACAGTAGCAAATTAAGGTCACAAAGATCAAAGCAACAGAAAGGGGAGAAAAGAATATAGACTAATCAAAAAGAAGAAAGCTAAAAAAGCATTTGATAAAAGGAGGAAAAAAGACATGATCAGTTTGTGTACATCTCAGAAAGCTGAAAGTACTTACCAAACTTTCCACATTCAGTTCTCATATCTTCCATTATATCTTCATAATCTTCATCGTCTTTCAGCTCATCGGCACTAACCACATGTGTTAGGCACAAGATTTTTGTAGGTAGTCCACCAGGTTGTAACATGAGTCGCTGTAAAAGTACATGAATACAAATAAGAAACAGGCCAGATGATCAGTTGCCAATGTTTTACTTAATAAAAGGATATAACACATTGAAGGGGCCGAATATATTTGCTGGAAAGAGCATAGTAGTGTAGTGTAGGCTTTGATGTCAACAAATTGAAAAATATTCATTTTACCTGTATTGCTATTTGTTGTTGAACATGCATTAAAACACTCTCCTGCTCGGGTTTAGGCTCTGAAGTACCTTGGCTTGCACGCCTGACAGTAAGAGTTTTATCGCCCATCTTAATGCCATTAAGAGCGGCACAAGCAATGTCTGTAACTGATACATCCTGGTAGACGCAGAAGGCATAGCCTTTTGAGTTTCCGGTTTCTCTATCTTTGACCAGGTTAAAACCCCGGAGAGGACCAAATGACTCCAGCAACTCCCTAATCTGTGCTTCAGTGAAATAATAAGGAAGACCACCGACAAATATACGATCAGGACCCTCAAGCCCACCAGCAGAACCTGGTGATAATCCTACGGCAGCAAGGTTCAGGTTTGGATTTGGTTCGCTGGGACCAAGAGCGGCAGCCAGGGAAGGATTATAGTCAGTTGGTCTTCTAATCTTAACCGCTGTTCCCTAAGGACCAAATAGACAACATATATCCACATGAGTATAGTCCCATATCGATAAGTCTATTTTCAAAATACCAAAACAAACACATCATGTTTATAACAGAATGAACCAAACTCTAAGCAAAATAAGGCAAGCAGTGAAAGTGGACACAAGATGTACAAAAGAGATGCAAGACTTGAAAGACGCCACCATTCAATACATGCAGCCTCATTGGAAAGTCAACGGCTTAAGACAAACTCCCATATATTACAAAAAGCAGTCTACAGATAAAAGAAGGCCTCCTTGTTACATTATGTCGCAGTTCTGAAACTTTCATAACACACATTGACCCATAAAATTGAAAAGAAGCTTCTGCGGTTACCTCAAAGATGATGCCGTCTAAGGCCATAGCATTACTAGCTTCCTCCACAGATCTCATCTCAACAAAAGCAAACTTCTTCTCATAATTTATATAAACATTAACGACAGCATCTCCTGCAAAACAGAGTGAAATGTTTAAGCACTCAATAACAACTGCTGCAAAGATGTAATAATACATTAAATAACAGAATTTCACTAACCTGGACCAGCAGTGTTCCCACTAATTGCAGACATCACGTGATTAAAGTAGGTTGCCACAGACTGCAAATTACCACAGATATCAGAAGAAACGAACAAGACAAATAGAAGCACCACGACAACTGACCACCCTTAATCAAGAATCACGATAACAAGTTGTGAATCATCGATTAGTTATAGATGGATAAGTTGTCTCAGAAATCATTGATTCTGTTAAAAGTTAATTACATCAAAACAAATACCAAGTTATCAGAAGTAATTAACGCTTAAGATCCACTGGAAATTAAGGACTCGCGTTAAAAAATAAGGAAACTGCACCAGTGTGGTGCTTCAAAATATACAATCTGCAAAGGCTAAAGAAATTTGAGAGCTATGAGATGATCCCTCTCCAGCCATTTATATCCCCGATGGAAGCCTTAATGAAAATCTTTATTTTTTTTTTGAGACTGGTAACATGTATATTTATATATATATATTAAACCTGCACCATAACAGTGCAGCCATACTTACAAAACCCCCACCATGCTTAGGACTACTGCTTCACAAGGAACCTATCATATCAAATAGTGATTCAGCCTCCTCCACATAGTTTTCTTTACACCAAAAGTGAAACAAAATGACACAATTCATCTTGATTTTCTGCACAGAATTGCATTTGTCTTCAAAAACTCTATTGTTCCTCTCCTTCCAAATTATCCACCAAATAACTGCCGGGACAAGTTTCCACCAACTCTTTTGTCTTACTGCTCCCCCATTATAGTTCCAGCACTTCAATAGCTCACAGCTGTTTGCTGGCATAGTCCAACTTAGTCCTACCATGTTCAAGAAAAATTGCCACAATTGTATAGTGAAAGGACAATGTATAAATAAATGGGAGTTACTTTCTCTGGCTGCATCACACAGAACACATCTAGTGCATAGATGAAAACCCCTTCTCCTTAAGTTTTCCTGGGTGAGACATGCTTCTCTTGCTACCAGCCAAGAGAAACATGAAACCTTATACAGGGCCTTAGTCTTCCAAATGGATTTCCATGGCCACTGATCGGATTGTGTATATTGCCTAAGCTGATAATGGTATGCTGATTTGACAGTAAAAACACCATTATTGCCATGTTTCCAGTACAAAGAATCCTCAGATTCTTTAAAACCTTGAAATTGTTCCAAGGTCTTGAATAATTTCACAGCTCTTTCCAATTCCCAGTCATGTAGTAATCTTCTGAAAGTAATATTCCATCCATGTACTCCTTTAGCTGATTCAAGCTTTGCATCTGGTAGAGTAACAATATTATAGAACTCAGGAAACAAATCTTTTAAGGATCCATGCCCAAGCCAGTTGTCATGCCACAAGAGAATTTTCCTTCCATTGCCCACTTTTATACTGATATTTTCAGCCAGAGATGGCCACAATGATCTAATAGCTTTCCAAACACCAACTCCAAAGGGGCTATTAACTGTATTAGAGCACCACTCTTCTTCTTGGCCATATTTATCATGCACAAACCTCCTCCATAATGCATTGGCCACCATGTTATATCTCCACAACCACTTCATAAGTAAGCTTTGATTATGGATTTTGAGATCCCTAATGCCAAGTCCTCCATCCTTCTTACTGGTGATGAGGCAATCCCATTTAACCAAATGGATTGCTTTCCTTTCTTTGTTGCCTTGCCAAATGAAATCTCTCCTCAATGAATCTATTCTTTTCAGAACATTAGATGGGATAGGAAACAGAGACATGACATATGTGGGGAGGGCATCCAGTACACTGTTGACTAAAATGACTCTGCCGCCCAATGATAAATACTGCCCCTTCAACTAGCAAGCCTCTTTTCACACCTTTCCAAAACACCATTCCAAATTTCCAGAGCTTTACTTTTTGCACCCAAGGAGAGTCCTAGGTAAATGGTGGGTAAGGCTCCCACCTCACACCCTAGAATTTCTGCTAGCACTTGAATATTATCCACTTTATTGACTGGAAACAACATACTCTTATTCCAGTTAACATGTAGCCCTGATACTGCTTCAAAAATCACCAAAATAGACCTCAAATATTCCACCTGGCTGATATCTGCATCACAAAAAACCAGTGAATCATCTGCATATAGTAAATGTGTGATCTCAGTGCCATTGTTCCCCCCAACTGCAGCTCTAAACCCCTTCACAAAACTCCTGTCCTTTGCTACCTGAAACATCTGATTTATACCCTCCATGGCAATGAGAAAGAGGAAAGGTGAAAGAGGGTCACCCTGCCTCAAACCTCTTTCTGAGGCAAAAAAACCTTCTGGTGAACCATTCACCAAAACTGAAAATTTTACTGTCTTGATGCAAAAAGAAATTCATTTAATCCATTTCACCCCAAAACCCATGTCTTTTAGAACTTTAAGTAGATAGTTCCAATTAACGTGGTCATATGCCTTCTCATTATCAAGTTTGCATAATATGCCTGCTTTCTGTCCTTTAAGTCTAGAATCAACACATTCATTTGCTAACAAAGCTGCATCCATAATTTGTCTGCCTCTTATGAAAGCCATTTGGTGACCATTTACCAACTTATTGATCACTCTCTTAAGCCTCTCTGTGAGCAACTTAGAGATGATTTTATACACACTCCCAATCAGGCTAATGGGTCTGAAATCTTTTAGTCTCTTGGCACCATTCTTCTTAGGGATTAATGCAATATAAGTTGCATTAAAGCTCTTTTCAAAGAATTCACTTCTATGGAAATTCCTAACAGTGTTCATCAGATCCTCTTTCACAATCTCCCAGCAGCAATGGAAAAATCCCATAGAATAGCCATCTGGACCCGGAGCTTTGTCAGCTGCACATGATTTCAGACAGTCGAGCACCTCTTGTTCTTCAAAGTCTCTCTGTAGCCAAACATTTTCCTCTTCAGTAACTCTGAACTCTCCTTGTAGATTGAAGCTAGGTCTCCAAGATTCTGTCTCAGTGTAAAGTCTCCGATAGAAATCCACAATTTCCCCCTTAATTATTTGTGGATCAGTGATGGTATCTCCCTCCACTTCTAGACTGTCAATGTGGTTGTACCTCTTATGGCAATTAGCCATCCTCTGAAAGAACTTAGTGTTCTTATCCCCTTGCTTCAGCCATAGAATTCGAGATCTTTGTCTCCATGAGATTTCCTCATTTTTTGCCACTTCATGATACTCCATTTGTAAACTTGCTTTCAAAAGTAGTTCATCTTCTGTTAAGGTTCTTTGCTCCTGTATGGAATCCATAGAGTTGATTTTGTATAGGATATCTGCTTTCTTGACCTTCAGATTCCCCCCATTTAAAGCACTCCACTCCTTCAATTTTGATTTCAGGAACCTCGGTTTACAGGCCAGAATATAATCTGGTCTACCTGATTCTTCACAAGATGTCCACCATTCCTCCACCCTTTCCTTGAAACCTGCAACCTCCATCCACCAATTCTCAAATTTAAAATATGACTTTTGAGAAATCCCATTCTCCATTTCAATTATAGGGGAATAAAGGGCAATGATATAGGGGAATGATCAGAGATAATCCTTGTTTCACGGCTTGAACCCGTGACCTCCTTGGTAATCCTTGGTAAAACAGATTGTTTAATCATGCTGAACTTTTCATCCCATTCCACAGAATGCAAAAATCTATCAATTCTTGAAGAACATTCATAATTATCACCCCTGAACCAAGTGTATTTTCCACCTAGCAGAGGAGGATCCACAAGTTCAAGGTCTTCAATGATTCTAGAGAAATCCTTCATAGCTCTAGATAAAACAGTGCAATTCCTTCTTTCAGTAGGGAACCTGGTGGTGTTAAAATCCCCACACACTACCCAGGCTCCTTCACATGCCCCCTCTAGTTCCTGCTAGTTCCATCCAAAGCTCCTTTCTTTCTTTTCTGCAATTAGGAGCATAAACCCCAGTTAACACCCAGCTGCAATTGTCCAATCTAGAACAGAGTTTACAGGAAATAGAGGAAAAACCAAAATTGATTAATTCCCCTGTCCAAACCCTTTTATCCCACATGATAAGAATCCCTCCACTTCTACCATTGGCCTCCAAACCCACGTAATCTGCCCATCTATTACTGAATAAATGCTTAACTAATTCCCATAATCCCCTTCTATTTTAGTTTCCTGGAAACAATATATGTCAGCCCTCCAATCGAGTATTAGAGATTTGATCACCCTCCTCTTGTCGAGATCGTTTAATCCCCTCACATTCCACGAGATAATGTGTACTTTCATCGGGAAACATTGCTAGCTTCCCTCCCCCTAGTCCTTGGCTCACCATCTTTGAATTTGATTCCGAATTCCAGAAGATTCTTCACTTCATTCTGACCCCTAGGTTTAGGAGATGAAGGTTTGGTCTTGCTGAGGGTTTCCTGTATTCTTTTATCCAGCTTCAAGAATAAGGCCCATATTTCATCTTCATACCCCTCAGTTTCCACACCCAGTTGTTTACTAAACTTCAATATATTTTGTTGCACCCTTAAAATTGTCTCCCCCTCAACTGCCTGCACTTGTACATCCAAAGGTTGAATGTCCTCAATTGTCAACTGCTCCAACTGTTGAAATTGGTCCATCTGTGAGCAATTTCCCTCTGTGATATTTGTGACCAAGTCCCTGGATCCTTGATCATCATCACTGTTGTCATCTTCTCCATGAAATCGAGCTAATTGAGGTTTGCATGTGCAATCGATCTCAGGATCGTGTATATTCTCCTGTCGCACTGCTACTGCCAGCTGTAATTTTTTTGAGATGAAACAGTCCGAGGTTTCTTCAGCTTCTGGGTTAAGAGGATCGAGATAACTGGGCTGCTCTAATCGACTGGGAATACAGCAGACTGGTCCCATATCTTTCTTTAGGGACTTGGGCTTTAATGAAAAGCCCAACAGAGAACTCTTTTTCCCATAGGTTTCGAAATTTGCTTCCTCTGGTATTTTCAGTTGGGTCAGCCCACTATCGTTAGAAGCCCCAAATCCTTCCTTTTTAAAATATCATTGACCAGCTCTCCCTCACGTGCCGTCTCCTGCTCCCAAGAAGATCTGCTGCGATTTTTGCCTTTTCGGCACCCACGTGCTCTGGGAAGTCAACTTTGCAGCTGTCAACCCTATTATGGGAGTTGGATCTCTCTATTACCCAACGGTCTGTCACCAGTTTCCGACCATCTTCTCCGGCAACCACCCTGCCGGCGTCTCGCTCCAGATAGGTATGATGAAAAATAAACCCTTTTCTTCTATTATTACTTCTGTAGGTACATTCCTGCCCCCTCCTTTTATCTTCAACCTAGCCCATTTGAGATGATTCTTAAGGGATGTTTCTTCCTCAGTTTGTAGCCATCCACCGCATTGGTCTCCAATAGCTTTGAAGGTTTTCTCTGACCAGAGATGAAGCGGAAGCCCCATAGCTCTGATCTAAGTCCCATCTTTCTCCTGAATATCAGTGCTACATCCGGCAACCGGCGACCACCATTCCAGAAAGATTTTCTCCTTTTTCCAAGTCCAAACACCCTGCAATACATGCTCCGCCATATGTTTGTTTGGAAACTCAAAGAGGAAGAAAGATTCTGCCATTTCGTAGATGTTCACTCCGAAAGCGTTCTTCCAAGTCGAGACGACCCATCGTCTTAGATCAGAAAGCGTTCTAAAATGGCCAACTACACATCTTGCCAGTAGCCCATTCTCAGCGGAATCATCATCTCGTTCCACATCAATTTTATTGTTGCGAGTATTGACCATTGCGTCCTTTTGATCATTTGCCTGCCACTTGCTAGCTCTGACAGTAGCCGCATATGTGATTTTGGGGTCAACCTTCCTGGGAATGTTTGTAATAAATGGACTTTTGTCTTCCTTCATGAATCTGATAATCTTAAATGCAATATCCTTCCATCCCGCATTGAATGTGACTTCTGGTAGTATAATAACAGCTCTGTTGTCTCCCTGTACTGAAACAATAGAGATAAATCTGCCATGTTTGTTGCTCCTCCTTGAGAAGAAATATAAGGAATTTTGCTCCTTATTTTTCCACCTTCTCGACTGCGTTCCATTGTCCCCCGAGGCTTCCTGAAGGACATAGCATATCCACTCCATTATCTTGCCGTTGAAGGTGGTTCTACGCATCAAATTACGGCTTCTTTCCACCCAATCAAACCATAGTTCCGACCTTGATTTAAGTCTAGTGATATCATAAGAGACTTAAACCCAGCTGTAAAATACATTCTATTCTCCCCCATTAAAGAAAGTCTGAGAAACCAGGAGAAAAAAAAAATCTTGAAGAGTGAGAAAGGAAAAGAGAAGAAGAAAAAAGAGAGAGGAAAAATTTCAGCGTTCACAGTAGGTGGAAGCTGAGCTACCAGACAGATCAAATTCAGGCGAGAAGAGGCGAATCTACAATCCTAGGAAGTAGGAGAGAGAAAGCCTCGGGAGATGTGCCTGGGAGCATGAAAACAATAAACAGGAAACGATATAAAAAAAGGAGCTGTAACTTGAGATGTGTTTGGAACGCAACCTAATCTTTCCAAAAGCAAGGCCTGGAAGAAGAGGTTCACAATGTTTAACCCTCATTCTCCCTCTAATCCACCAGATTATTACCAACTTGAAAACCTGAAAACAAATGTGATCTGGGAGCTTGACACTTTTGCAATAAAGAGAATGGATTCATTTCATATGAGACTATCACAAAGGGGATGGATGAAAGTTGAAGGCAGATCAAGGGAAACAAATCATGGAAATCCCCAAGCTGTCCAAGCTTTTGTGGTTGAAACACCTCGTCTACTTGTCGAAAGGTCATCTATGGAAGTTCAAAATTTCTTGACAAATTGGTAATCATGCAGATAGCCTCTATAAACAAGCAGTGACCATGATTTAGAGAATACCAAATAAAGAATGATTCCTTTAGACTTTTAATAGGTAGACTCATAAAGAAATAAATAATACAGGGACCAAATGAGTCCAAATCCAACCACTTGTAAGAGTGAAGTAAATCCAAGTATCCACACTGCAATAGAATGAAGAAGATTACCTGCTCATTTGCACTTGGAGGAAGTCCACCAACGTAAACTCGGCGTGCATGTCTAGTTGCCTGAGAACTAAGCACCATTAGAAAGTTTATAAAATAACCTAATCAGGTTCCATGAGAATACCTCCACTTTAGACATAAACATTTAAAAAAGGATTTCACAAATTTCAGTCAGTTAAGATGCGAACGAAAAAATCCTGAGACAGCTGAAGCAAAAACAAAAACAAAAAAAAAGTGCCCCAACATCATCCACAAGTAAGAAGTCACCAGCCTGGCATGTCACCATTAGTAATCAAAGCATCCAATTGAAATGGTGGGAATTATACTCATAATATCTAATAAAACGAAGATGATAAGGAGAAGAATATGACCTGCTGAGTCATTGCCTGGAATGGCATAACAGGAAGAGCTCCTAGCTGCTACAAACAAATAAGTTAATAATTCAAAGGCTCAAAATAAACAACTCAGAACAAGAGAGGTAGAATACCTGTCCAGATGCCAATGGGAACATGTTAGGAAGTATTCCAGGAATGACTGGGGCGGTGCTGGGAAGTTGGCCTGAAAAATCATCTCACATGGATAAAAATGAGAATAGTTTTCTTAGTTCATTGGTAAGGGCGATCTAACAAACAATATCTGTTTTAACAGATTGCAGATAAGATAAAAAAGATTTTTCATCCTCCAACTGTATGAATCTTAGTAAGTATTACAAAAATAATGCTCAACATATTCAGGTAACTGAAAAAAATACTTGAAAAGCTACCAAACAGGAAATTCCTGGTTGAAGATGAACGAGACCTTTTATTGTCTTCCTTGAACATAAAAGCTAGAGTGGTTGGCTCACGCCCATTGTCAGCACAGTGGGACTACTAGCCCAACATTGCCTTCTTAGTTCATTAGATACGACATACAAAAAAAAGAAACACCACCAAAGACAACAAAAAAGCAAGATACTCTCAGTCCCAGAATTATTTTACCAAGTAAACAAGTGCAATAAAATGTCAATAGTCAACCTAGTAACAAGGACTCATTATCGGTCTTGGTGCAAATTAAAGAACCAAAGACGCTTACCGAAATGAAACCATGCACTTTGATAAGAACTTTCCACACTACGTTCAAAGAGAAAATGGGTAACAGTTACCAAAAATATTTGAAAATATTAAATAAAAGATGAGCATTTACCAGCAACACCAGGAACAACACTTAATAGAGCAGATGCAGGAGGTGCCATGTCAAAGCCACTGATCCTTTTGCTGCAATTGTGCATAACAATATTAAGAATGTATTAAAAAAAGTGGTATCACAAAAACTATAAAAAAGCCTCGATCAAGAGTAAAATATTGCACAAGAAATGAGAGACTTATATATCTGATTAACAATCTACACACATCAATACTAGTGTCGTCCTCTACGAGTAAGAGAATTTTGCAGCTCAGTCCAAGCTCCAGCCTATTTAACTTTTCCTTTGACCAGTAAATATCAGAACTATTCTCCAGGAAATTTCACAAACTAGCTGCGGGAAGTAGAATAACCCATAGTTGAATTCAAGACTAGACAGAAAATTACTTTTCAATATGCACCGAGAAATTCCTTGACAAAGTTCAATTACCCACCCATCAACTTTTTGTTTTAGAAGAGATTATATATATGCATGATCTCTAGTGGTAGTGAAACCACCCAACCTCAAACTCTTTCTTCTGGTCGTAGTTGATCCCCCGGCAACAGTTATAGTTCGTACTCCAAGATCAAATCCCTCCCAGGAACACAAAAAGAAAGATGTGCAACAATAAGAAGTTCAAAACAACTTTTTATGCAAAGATATGAAATAACTAGATGAAGTGGGAATACCACAGCTAAAAGTGGGTTAGAGTACAGATCCCAAAGAGCTACAGATATCAGATGAGAGTGCAATGTGACACTTCACTCTTATTGGTCATTACAATTGAAATCAACAGTCCTCTTTACCTTTCATGAAATAAAAAATCAAAATCAAGTCAAGGAACAGCAATGAACTGGAAACACATAAGGCAACACACAAAATGATTTCGAAAGTAGTAGGGTGATAAGGGAGTATAGCATAGCAATAATAGTTGGTCAGAGTATTCAAGAAAACATAAAAAAAGTTTTGAAAAAAATGTCCTGTTGAATCTATCATGTAACCCCTAAGTGGAGGTTTTTACTTCCTATAACCTATTCAGACACTAAATACTGATAAGTGATTACAGTGTCAGATGACTCTAGTGATCCATTGCAAAAATCATGGTAAAGATATATGTGGAAGATTCCATGCGTTTTTGGGGAGAACAAAGGGAAGGTTAGCATACATTCCCCAAACTGTTAAACAAATCATTCGATCTTTTCCTTTCCCTTGGCTCTCCACAGTACGAGTACAAATTAAATCAATGTCAAGGTTCCAGTGTTAATCTTGGGAAATCATACCATACAGAATTTGCAGGACAAGACATGAACAGAAATAATACTGAATTTTTTAAGAAAAGGGAAAATATATTTTCATCAAAAGATAAGCCCTAGGTATCAATCTGACTTCCTCCATAAAACCATTGGCGAAATAGTTGTCGAAAAGAACAATCTTCACCAAAAGGACTCCCGGAAAAAAAAAAGAAAAAACAAAATTATGTAAGGGGCAATCTACCTTTTGGAGCGTGAACGAGACCGGGAGCGAGATCGTGATGTTGATCTATGCCCAGATCTTCCCCTTGAGTGAGATCTGTGTCCATGCCTTTCCTCTCTGTCATAGGATTTAGACCCGTGTCTATGTCTTTCCTCTCTCTCCCTGTCATAAGATTTTGACCTATGTCTGTGCCTCTCATCTCTATCTCTGTCATAATCTTTGTGCCTGCAAAGAACAATAAGGTAATAAATCAATTGGACAGAAAGAATACATCAATTTCTCTCCAAACAGAAACTAAATGAAAAGGACTAGTCTCAAAGAACCAACAATAAAATTATTTTGTTTGAATTTTGAAGTCTTTGTCATTGACATTTTGATTACAGTGGTTATAATGTACATGCTCCTGTAAAATCTCCGTCAGCAGTCCTATCCAAGAGAATGCAACTCTCACCAATTAAAGGAATAGGAAAATATATACCCAGATCCTTAGGATAAATTAAGAAAAAACAACTACACTAAAAATATCAAAAGAGAAAAAACTTAAATACCTGTCGTAATCCCGATTTCTATGATGATAATCGTCAACATCATCATCTCTATCTCTGGTCCTCCGCCTCTCACTCCGATCTCGATGGTGACGATCACGATCCTTTTCCCGATCCTTATCTCTATCCTTCCCTTTCTCCCTCTCCTTATCCTTGCTTCTTGAAGATTCCTTTTCATCCTCATAGTCATAGGAGCTATACTGAAAGGAGGAAAACATTGGGAAATTTTAGCAAAGACAGAAGAAGTACAATGGAGCAAAATACCAACAGGTTATGAGTAAAGGAAATCATTTTTTTGTTTCTTGTGATAAGTTAAAGGAAGCCACAATCTCTAAGCATCCAGCTAACCATCTTTCTCACTCTCTCCAGGCCACCTAAAAGAAAGACAATTACACCAAAAGAGAACAACCACAATAGAAGTTAATACATGCATATGAAATCCTAGCAGAACCAAGATGACTCCAAAAACAAAATGATAGAAGCGGACTATATATCTTCCAAGACAAATCCAATTCTTCGTCTCCAAGAACCTAAGTCAGTTCTACTTTATTCCAAAGCACTAAACTTCCTTGATTATAGGCATAATTAAAACTTAAACATGCAGCACTCACTTGATTTTTAAGATTTTATAAACCTAAATACATTTCAAATATTTAACAGGTACAAGGATACTAGCCTCACAGATTTTCTTTTTTTTTAAAAAAAAAAAAAAGGAGGGTAAAGGTACTAGTCTCACAGAATTTAGATGGTAAAATCTCTTCATTTGCTTCATCTTCAGCATGCTCAACCTCAAGTCCAAGTACAAACAGTACAAGGATGTTAATCCTTATTCCACAAGGACAAGCTTAATATGAAATGTTTAAATATCTGTATTTAGAAAAGCTTGCGGTCCAGATGGTATCCCTGTAAAGGTTTGGAAGGGTCTTGGAGAAGTTGGAGTAAGAAAGCTTACCAACCTATTTAATGCTATACTAAGAAGTTGTGTTGCTTGAATTCCTCAAAAATGTCGCTGGGTGCGTTTCGGATCCTCCAAAGTAGTGCATTTCTGGAGGATGCGACATAGGTATGACGACATTTCTTTTTTCAACGAAATTTTATAGGCAATATAATCCATGTACTAGGTGCATGTCGAATCCTCAAAAATGTAGCTGTGTGCATGTCGGATCCCCCAAAACAGAAAAAGGAACTCTTTTCTTCTTTCCCTATTAAAAGATTTCATCTAATCCCATCTAAGGTACGATTATAGACTGTGAGTTCAATATAATTCATGTTCGTAAGCATGTGATTACATTAGGGACGAATTGATTAGGCTGGATTTAGGAAACTCTTAAGAAAGATTAGGATCCATTTTATTGTTTTTCTTTATCAAGAGGATCCATATTATTGTCTCATTGGCAAGTCAAAGCTAATAATGCTGTACCGATAAAATCTTGAATCTTCAACAATTTTATAACGCAATCTGAATTGGGAAGTTATAGTAAGAAAGATGAGTTGATGCTTGCAATGGTTGTACCAAGTACAATTGGTGTAGTTCACAACTGTTTTTAAAAATTAAAATTTTAAAAATTAAAAAAAAAAAAAAAAAAAAATTGGACCACTTCTGTTGGGGAGTTGATTTACAGAAGGACACAAGTTTCATCAAATGTACTCAAACCCCTTTAGTTTCTTTAATCACGCAATTACCTCAATTCTCATTGTAATAGTTTCTTTTAGATCCCATAAGCTACTAGGGCTTCTTCCTTATATTCTACTGATGTAATCATTTTGGGTTTTTATCAGTGAAATTATCCGTCATTTCCTTAGCTTAGCTTAGCATTAGGTGAAGCTTTCTTCTTCATTTAGCTAGTGTTCACTCAAATTTCAAATTGCAACACTTTATCAGTTGAATCATTCAAACAACAACCACTGAGAGCACCTTGTTTGGATGGTTGTTACCTGTTGTATTGTTAGTTTAAATACAATGTTTGTTTTGATTGTTGCTTATATTGTTAAATCCATCATTACGTAACGACGAAAAGTCCCATTTTATGTAACGACCGATTTGGTATAATCGCGTCGTTACCTTATTATTTTTTTTTCTCATTTAATCTTTGTTTATTATCTAATAATCATATTTTATCATTTACCGTACCTTTTTATGATAGCTCTACTCCATACCCTACTTTTCTTGTAGGTTTATACTTCAAATTGCTTATGTCTGACATTATGTAAGGACAGGATGTAAGGACGGGAAAAATACAATCTATCCAAACACTGTAATCATCAAACAATACAGTACAATACAATACAATACAACACAATATGATACAATACGATACATTATAAACAATATGTAACAACAATCCAAACAAGTTGGTCATTCGCGTAACTCACAAAATAAATCAGAAGTTCCCCTGAAGAGTTTAGCCAGATGTAAATTACATCTGAATTAAAACAAAATTTGAACATTTGCAATACCAACAGGCAATAGCAATGTAAAACCAACAACAAAGTTTCATTAATACCTTAGAACTAGATCTTCTTTTTCTGGAATTGTTTTCATCATCTCGGTCATCCATACCACCTATTTCATTCTCAAAACCACTATGAGCGGGAGTAACTTGAGTTAGCCCGTTTTCACTAGGATCCATTTATTACTTAAAGCAAAAATACCTGAGATGAACTAAAAGGAATTAGGACTACGAACTAAATCAGAAGTAAAGCAGAAAGCTAGACATACGCTGCAATTTGCATAGTAAGAGGATAGGGGTTCATCTGAACCCCCTTCGTCGGAAAATTACACTGTGTATATAAGGTTAAATTCCTTTTAAATGTATATATATTAAATTTTGAATCACCTTGACACAAGCCAAAAGCTTAGCTCAGTCGTAAAGGGGGTTCAAATTCTCTTTGAGGACAAAAGTTCAATTCCCAACAACAACGTACTATGCAGACCTTACTCCTACCTTGTAAAAGGTACAAGTTCAATTCCCACTGACTACAATTGTTGAACTTTTTAGCTTTAGGTGTAAGAAAATTGAACGCCCTTGATAAAAATCCTACAAGACAAAATTATGATGATGTTTCTAAAGCATGATAAATCATGAATGCACATAATTTGAGAACATCCTACTCAAAAAAAAAAAAAAAAAGCAGACGATGTTTTCCAATAATTAGAGGTCAGTTCAGGATTATGAAGAGTTAGAGAGCAGCTGATATTCATAAGAAAGGAGAAAACTAAAGATGCATAGAGAATGGAACAAACCGGTGGCTTCAGGCAGACGGAAAACTGGTCGGCGAGTTGCTAGGGCTCGTAAGGGTTCTTAGGAGAAACAAAAGAAACTAGGAAAGGAAAAGTACTCGTCTATGTTAGGTTTGCCCCAATTTGTAACCTTATTTACTGGTAACATAATTCTGTTTTAATTGGGAAAGGTTTTCATATATCGGTTTGGGTCGGGTTCAAATCAAAACTACATTAATTTAAGGGGTAACTACATGGCATAACTAACTCTACCACATTTTTATATTTAGTAGCTTATACTTAAAATAATTACATCTCATGCCTAATTATAATATGTTAAATACAACTTATAGCTACATATATATACAAAGTAGAATACCCCATATCACATTATTTAATTCCAAACTAACCTTCTCATCTCTTTCTCCCCTCTCCTCCTCCCCACCCCCCGCTACTCTATCGCTCCCGTGAGGAGCTTCCTGCGCCCTTTTTCCATGTAGAAACAAGTGAAGCAACTTTCAATTTTCAACCTTTCTCATCTAATTAGCGTCCTTCTTCTCATAAACCTTCTCATTTGAATTGATGCCATCTCCAACTTGTCAGTTTTACTTTAAAAATACCATTGATCCAACAAATGAAATTTGTTGTTGTTAACGCGTATCAAAAAGCATCTACTAAGAGCTACATGTAAACCAAACTCGAGCTCATGTATACGGGGGATATCTTTTATGCTCGTGTGATATGAAAGACCGAAAAGATTTACAAGAGAAATCTATGGTTGATGCAAGCATATGAGTATCTGTAAAGTTTAAGCTAGAATATTTGTTGAGTCAAATCGATCTTCATTGCTTCATTGATCCAATAGTGAAATTTGTTGTTGTTAACGCGGTGGCTTTTGAGTTTTCACGGTCGGATCCGGTTAGATCTTAGCGGATCTCGACCGGATCTACTTAGTTTTGGTAAGATTTTGCTTTGTCGGATCGGCCATGATGCGATTTTTCCTCGATTCCGATGCCGAATCTGGAAAATCATTTTTTTTTTAGTGTATTCATTAAATTTTTAGCATACAATTCACTGTATTCATTAATTTTTTGGCATACAATTCAACGTTTTGTGTATTTTATTTTCTTGTATTCTGTTTTTGATTGAATTCGTTAATTTTATTTCTTGTATACAAATGAATACATTAATTTTTGAAGTGTATACAAATGAACAGAGTGAATTTTATTTCTTTGTATTCAATTTTTTGAGTGTATTTGTTAACTTTTTTAGTGCAAAATTCTGTGTTTTGTATACAATCGATTAAATATAATAAAATGAATACACTATAAAAGTAACTATAATGAATACAGTTGATTTGAATACATTTAAATTGAATACAAAATTTAGCAAATTTTAATGACTGTATTCATGAATACAATCACACTTAATAGCGAATACAACATGAAACAAGCGCTAGCTATATGTTTGCCACGAAAAGTAAATAGCTAAACTGTAGCTATGTGGAAAAAAAAAACCCCAAATAGTAGTCATTTATGAAATTTTCCCTTAATTTAATTGGTTTTTAATCATTAAAACCAAACCAAATAGTATGACACTAGCAAATTAAGCCCGCGGCCCAACATGATTAATTTAGTTATTCACTTTAATTAGTCTTTATGATTTGTATATTTTGCAAAAGATACTGCGATTCTCCTTAGTGAGTCTTCATATTATTTTCTTTTCCTCTTATTTTTCCCCTTAATTTCTTAATTGTTGTTAAAATTTATCTTATTTCGGTTATGTCCGCCTCTTTTTATATTTAGTAAGTTGACAATTCAAATATCTTACATGTCAAGTTTATAATCACAAGATTCAAAGGATATTTTATTAGATTATACACATTTTTAATTTAGAACCACAAGATTTGAAAGTTCATCTTTATCTCTTAAACTCCGTATCTAGTCAAACGTAGACACTTAAATTGAGACAGAAAGAGTATATGCCAAATGAAAGAAATGAAAGGATAATTAAGACACTGCGGACCCGTGGGAACTTAAAAAGTAAACACACAAGAGGTAGAACTAATGTTCAACTTCTGAAATATACACATGTTAGTCCCTTCTTAGAGTACAATTTCAGTTGGTTTTTGTACAATTTGTTGTTGCTATGTTGGTCCACCTTAAAAAAACAGTTGGTTAAAGTGTACAAGTTATATAGCTTTTGATACAAATATTCATTGCGTGTACAATTTATAAAGCTTTTGGTACAAGTACTTGATGCTGTGTTGGTCCTCCTTTAGCACTTATACATGATAGACTAGCCATATATGCCCGTGCGATGCACGGGCCGAACATGTTTATTCACTTTAATTAGCATGTCTTTAAGGTTTGTATTTTGTAAATAATTTTTAAAAATTCATCATAGTCATGGCAATGAAAGTTGTTCATCAATGTGACAAAGAAAATTAGTAAGAAGGTGGGGGAAAATTAATATTTTGATTTTAGATTTTTTTCTTTTAAATTGTTTAATATCTTATATGTATACCGACAAGTTGATATCCATCTCAATCAATTAACTGTTCAGATCCAAACATAAGAACCATTGTTGTATATATTGGATTTTTTAAAAGCAAAATTAATAAAATATTTTTATTAAATTAATTAAAAAATATGAGGAAATAAATGTGTCGGATAATTAAAATTGAAGTGAATACATCTATGGAATAAATATTATATGACATATTAGAAATGTAATATGTTATATCGTAAATCACCAAATTTTAATTCCGAAATAAAAATATAAAGTAATACACTTTATAAATGTAAAGAAACAATAATCAGAGAATGCAAAGGAGAGTAAGATAAGTAAAATATTGACAAAGAAGGAAAACGGGTTTTCCTTCAATTTTAATACTTTAAACGTGAAAAGAGGACGAACCATAGCAATGCAAATTTGTACCAAAAGTTATATAAAGTGTACATTTTAACCAACTACTTTTTTATCCCACTTAGACATTTGTCATAGTCTCTCTCGAATAGACTATTTTCAAGAATATTTATTAGAAAGGGTTAATTTTATTTTGGTTTTATAAATGAACAAGTAATTTGGACACACACATATTATATTTTTCAAGAACGCGAAAAGTCAAGAGTGAACAACTAAAAGTGCACGGAGGGTGAGAAGTTTTAGAGATGTTATACGTAAAGTCGGGAAGAAAGACGAAGAGTAAAGTATAACCGAAGACTTCATAAAGGATGTGGTGAATCTCGATGTCCCCATTAACTGATGGGTCTAGGAAAACCGTTAGTTATCAAAGACAGAGGTGTGAAAAGACGGAAAAGAAGGCATCGTAATTAGATCTAACCCTTATAAGTATTTTAATTGGATACAAGAGTGTAACTAGCAAGGAGATGAGACAAGTCAAACCATACGATGACGAACTCTACCTTGAGAAGGCCGTGAAGGGCGACAGATAATTGCCGAAGACGATGGATACTCGAAAGCTATCGGTGTATAAGGACCTCCAATAAGGGGGAAGAACATATTGGACTTGAAAGAAATTATGACGTTCTCGGGCTCCGGAAGGGGAAATTTATTAGCTCGAAGCCGCAGTTCGAAACATATCAAGATATCGGTAGGTATCGAAAGAAGCAAAAACGAATTGATAATAAGTGTACTGCGTGCATAGGGAGAAAGTATAGAAAACACCGTAAGAGAATGTTTCACGCCGACATAAGCTACGATTTACCTCCGTAATTAGAATCGGTCCACCCGCATTTCACGTATCCATGCTACGCAAGTGTGTTGGAGATCCCTCCGAGATTGTGCTGTGGACGACGTACAAGTTACGGAGAAATTGTCCTATGAAAGGTACCCTTGCTATTCCGGATAGGCAAGTACGAAGGTCGAGGACCAAGGATGTACCTTCAGTCAAAGTTTTGTGGAGGAATAATAACAGAGAAGAAATGACTTGGGAAGCTGAGGAAGAAATGAAGTCTAGGTACCCGCATCTATTTCAGCCTCCAAAAGATATACAAACAGAGCCCTCAGTACCCTCAGGTAGGTAATGTTTCTCCAAAATGATTCTTTGACCGAATTTTGAATGGTTATGATAAGATGATAGTGGTACAGTTATAGGGAAAGCTCTGGTAAGTTTTTAGGCCCCTAAGAGCTTAACATTCGAGGACGAATGTTTCTAAGGGGGGAAGGATGTTACACCTTGAAAAATTTCGCGTTATTAAGACTGTGGACGGCTTAGTAGGAGCTCGGGAGAGCGGGAGTTACACAAGGATTATGGATGAAGATTATGTCATCTCGAGCATAAGAACATATAGATGACATTTGGAGAGTGTATGGAGTAAATCGGTTAACATGATCACTCGATGATAGCCTCGAAACCATAAGTTAAGGTGGGGCCCACATGTCGGGATTTTGTAAAGGATATATTAAAAGTGATACAAGTAGTACGTGGAAAGTTGAGCAAGTCCTAAGAAGGGCCCATAAGCCAAATATGGACATAAGCCCTCCAAAAGGACGATTTAAGAAAACGTTTTCGGATGATCTGACTTAGAGGGGAAAAAACGGCATTATAAGTTTGGAATTTGGAAAAAAACCAAGATTAAAAGTTGTAGATAATTGAAATATCTTTCCAACCATAGGTCGTGGGCCCTCACACGATGTCGGAATCAAGAGTTATGGCCATTTAAGAGCAAGACCCCAAGTCGCCAAATGGTTCCGCGGCCCCACATGAATAAGTCGGTGGAACCGACCTAGGGGGGATGTAAATACCCCATCAGCCCATTTTTTTCAGCATATTAACATCCCAAAGAGTCCTAGAAGCCTCTCAAAACATCTCCCAAATATTATAGTCCGATAAATCAAGAATTTAACAAGATTACGCCAAACTAGTCCGTGAAAGGTAATTGTTCTTGCTTCTACTTAAGCTTGGCGTTGGAGGAAGTTGATGTGGCTGAGTTTCTTCAAGTATAAGGTATGTTATTTATCCCATCTTTTATGTTGAGTTTATTTGAAGGTCTAGCAAGCCTTAAAAATAAAACTAGTTATGGAGAAAAGGTCATAAGTATTGTAGTTGTTGTGTTTATGGGGGCACATTTTGGACGTGTTGTGGCCGTGTGGATGGACTGATTTACGCATATAAAAACGGTATCTAACATTGTTGGCGTATTGATGAGATTATACTCCTTGATTGGGATGGAAGAAAGTGCATATTGTTGTTGTATGTTGAAAAACGTCGTGTGAGATGTTTATGGAATATGTTGGTATGAATAATAGTGTTGTTGATGTGGGTATTATTGTTGTTGTTGTTGGTTGTTGAATTGAGAATTTGGGCTAGGCATATAAACAGGGGAGATCTTTTGGGATTTTCGGCGAGAATATGGAATAGTTTGATTTGAAACTTGGAGTAAGTATGCGATAAAGAGGCTAACGTTAGTGTCAATCCTCTTAAATGTAGACTTACGAGCTCGAACGAATAAGCGTAGCCAATAAGAGGTGGAACAGGTATGTAAAGCTTACTCTTTCTTTCTTTTGGCATGTCTTAGATGTAAGTAAGATATGATATGATACGAGCTTCGGGGTAACTCTATTCGTAAGTTCCGAGCATGTCTATGATTCTTATTCACTTCTTGATATCAGCCTTCGTAATATGGTCGAGCCATTGCTCTCGAGTCTTTTGTATGATTGGATAGTACATGTTGCATAAAGAGTTCCTGTTCCTAAAGGGTTCTATGTTGAATGATGTCCGTAACTTTTATGAACAGGCTCGGATTGCTTTGATATGTTCGTAAAGTATTCTCTAGCGAATAATGCCCGTAACTTTCATGGGCGGGCTCGGATTGGTTTGATACATGTCTATGATCTCTAAGACTCTCTTTAACGTAGTCCTAATGGCATTTAGAACGGATTTAACATGACTATCGTTTGATACTCGAGCGTTGATTTGTCTACTTATCTATCAAGTCTTAAAAGATGAGTTATATGCATATGGTTTCTCACTACTCGCTTCGTCTTCCAAGTCGTTATTACTTCTTTCAACGCGTCCGGGCCGGGCATGTACTCGTGCACAACTCAATGCATTATTCACCGCGTCCCTACGAGGGCTGGGCGGGGCACGTTATATGATATGATGATGATATGATGATACGGGGATGGCGGCGGGATGGCATATGATGATCCATTCACCGAGCCCTCGCTGAGGGCGGGACACGTTATGCGTGCATATGTTCATGATGATTATTTACTTATGTTCCTCGGTCTCATAATGGGGCTGGATATGATATTGATACGCATGATTTATGTTTCGGAGGCAAGCCTTATGATTTTACATACTCCCATTTCGGTATGATCACATTTCTTGTATTTCATGCTTTACATACTCGGTACGTATTATGTCGACCCCTTTCTTCGGGGGGCGTTTCATACCACGCGGTGTATACGGATGAGTAGAAGATGTTCCGAAATTTGGATTGGCGAGCTCCATTTCCTTCCGGAGTCTTCCGAGTCGAGTATCTATGTTATGGTATCTTGGTTCATGTTAGAGACTTTGCGGAACGGAGTCACGTATATAACATGTCGATCTCGTAAGCGGCTCTGAAGCCGATGTATCATTATGCATTATGTTACGATTTCATATGATTACGGATTTTACTTGATTTGAGAAAGACGAAAAGTATGTTGTCCTTTGAAAAGCTTCCATTATGCATTCGTTTCATGATTTAAGAGTCCGAAGATTATGAGTATCACGACGATCGGCGGGTTCGCTCGGCCCTAAGTAAGGGTCGGGTGCCCATCATGCCCCATCAAGTAGGGGTGTGACAATAAATGTGTCAGAGAATTAAAATTGAAGTGCATACGTGTATACATGAGAAGAGAATACATATTCAGTACTATGACATATGTCCACGTGGGATAAAGAAGTAATTGATTAAAGTGTACAATTTATGTAACTTTTGGTACAAGTATTCATTGTTGTGTTAAAGTGTACAATTTGTAATGCTTATGGTACAATTTTTGTATACATGAGAAGAGAATACATATTCAGTACTATGACATATGTCCACGTGGGATAAAGAAGGAAAATTAAAGTGCATATGTCTATGGAATAAATATTAAGTACTATAACATATTAGAAATGTCCACGTGAGATAGAAAAATAGTTGGGTAAAGTGTACAAGTTATATAGCTTACGGTATAAGCATTCATTGCGGGTACAATCACGAAGCTATTGTACTGTTGTTTAAAGCTGTGTTCATCCCTTTAAAATTGAAGTGCATATATGTATACATGAGAAGAAAATAAATATTCAGCAAGAACGTGAAAAGTCAAAAGTGAACAAGTAAAAGTGCACGGAGAAAATAAATATGTGTCGGAGAATTAAAATTGAAGTGCATGCGTATATACATGAGAAGAAAATAAATATTCAGTACTATGGCATACATCCACGTGGGATTTACTAATTCTTTAAAAACGTGAAAAGTCAAAAGTGAACAAGTAAAAGTGCACGGAGGAAATAAATTTGTATAAGAGAATTAAAATTAAACTGCATATACCTATATATGAGAAGTGAATAAATACTCGGCAAGAACATGAAAAGTCAAAAGTGAACAAGTAAAAGTACACGGAGGAAATAAATGTGTCGGAGAATTTAAATTGAAGTGCATACTTTTATACTTGAGAAATGAATAAATATTAAGTACTATGACATATTAGAAATGTCCAGGTGAGATAGGAAAATAGTTGGGTAAAGTGTACAAGTTATATAGCTTATGGTATAAGCATTCATTGCGGGTACAATCTGTGAAGCTTTTGGTACAACTGTTTAAAGCTGTGTTTGTCCCTTTAAGGGACTACCACATTATATAGTACAATTTTAAATGCTATTTGTACAACAAATTATAGCAGTGTTCGTACCCTCTTCACATTTATATATAGTAGAAAAATATCCATGGATTTTTTGTTTTCGGTTTGGTCCGACTCTTCAGATTTTAAGAAATTTAATAATATTTCTCTTTTATTTTTTTTCAGGATTAGAAAAACTTTTTCATCCTTTTCCAACTTACTAGCTTCTATTTATATGACATGTTAAAATTGTTTAATAACATATAAAGACGATAAAACGCAAGAAGATAGAATTTCAATAATTATGGGCTGGTGTATTTTTCAATTATTATATAGATGATGGAATATACTTTTATTTTCTTTTCTATTCTATATTTATTTTATTATTATTATTATTATATATATGTTACATCCGGCATTTTTGCATATTTGGAAAATTCGAAATAATTTTGATTTATGAGAAAAAGGCCATGTTTGAAATTTTCTTAGCAAGTGTGTGGCAATTTTGGAGGCTTGAGTGTGAGAATACCGGAGAAGGTCTAAGGGCAAAATTGGAATTTTAAAAATTTATTTCGGAAATTTTGAAATAAGCATTCTAGCTTATTGGGCTTATTGAAAAGAAAATTTGGCCCAATAATTAGAGGGGTGACCGGCCACATTAGGCCCAAACCCATGGCTTGATAAATTTTCCATGTGATTAATATGTTATAAGGATGGAAAGTCTTAGAATTTTCAAGAAAAGCAAAGAAAAATCAAGAAAAAAAAGGGAAGGGAGAGTGCACGGCTAAGGAGGAGAAAGAGAGAAAGAAAAGAAGAAAAATTTTGGAGCTCAATTCCTTAGTTCAAAAATCCGTCCCTCTTGGAATTAGTAGCAAGTTCAAGGTGCTCTATAAGTGGGTATAACTATCTTGGCAAGAAAGTGTTTGGTTTGGCAAGAAGAGATTATTGGAAAGGTAAGAATTAATTCATATTTTTATGTTATGAAGTTTGGTTTATGTTGTAATGTATAGAAATGAATGAAAAGCATGGAATTGTGTTTGTGTATGTGTGTGTGCCGTGTGATATATGTGTGTGTTGGGGCCGTGTGTGAGCATGGTTTTGCATGAAAGATGTGTTGAATATTATTGTGTAATTTAGTTGTAGTTATGGTGAAAATTGTATTGGAAATGAAAGTTGAATAAATTAGTGGAAGTTGGAAATTTGTAGCATGTGGCCGTGTGGTGTTGGTCTGAAATGAAATTGAATCGAATTACTTAGTATGTCAATTGTGTTGTTGAGGTCTTGTGATGAAGATGGAAGAATAATGGTTTAAGTTAATATGAAAAATTTGTTGTTAAGTTGTTGTCGGAAAGTATATGATTTTATTATAGATTATGTGATTGAGGAAAATGAAGTTGTAGGATATACATGGTGATTGTTGTAAGTGAAATAGGAGGATAAAAATATGTCGCGAATATTTATGTTGAAATTTGGAGGTTTTGAATGGATTATGAATTTGGTGGAAAACTTGTATATCTTGTATATTTTGTGAATATTTCGTAAAATGACATGGAATGTTTCCGAAGTGATCTTGTTGGGTTGATGAATATGAAAATGTCAATGTTGGATTGAAAGTGTGAAGTTAGAATGGAAGTTATGATGGTATGAAGAAAGTAGTACTATTTATGTTAGAATGCGTTTAAGTTCGATAATTTTTGTTGTTGATGTTGTTGTTGGCTTGTTGTTGGTTACTTGGAGCCGAGCTAAGTCTCGGGGGGTGTTATATTTGTAGAGAAGTGCTTTGTAAATTTCGGCCCAAGTATAACCCCAAGATTGAAATGTTAATACGCATGAATAGTAATTGGTAAGAATGACCATTTGCGGATTCTTGACGAAACGGGATTGGAGATAAAGCGAGCGTAAGACGTCCAAGGTATGTAAGGCTTACCGCTTCTTTCTTTGGCATGTCTTAGACGTGTAGGCTTGATTTCACGCCTCGGGGACTTTCCTAATTCCAGAAATCCGAGATTGAAAATGGCTACTATTCATTCAATAGAATTGAGGGGAATGCTTATGTATAGTTGCAAGAATTGTCCAAGTGCCTAGAAATTGCATGAATAGGATCCGGTTACCCTAAAAACCCTAATAGGTAATGTCATGAAGCGTATTATACGTAAATTCCGTATGTCGCCACATTTGGCCGAGGTGGGGCCACGCGTCCCGAGATTTCCGTATGATGTACCGTTTGACATATTTTTGTGAAATTTAAAAGAAAGCCTTTGGCTATTGTCTTATTTACTATACAGGTTGTTTGATGGTTCCCTTGAATTGTATGATATGTTTGATACGTAAAGTGTGTGGAAATTCATAACTTTTACTTATTAATCCCGATTGGCCAACCCGAAATCGTTTATACGTTTTTAAATGGCGATGAACATAGTTGGTCCTTGAGTTTTGGAAAGGGAATTGGTTATTTACTTGTTATGTGCATATGACCTCTCACTACGCTGCTCGTGCATATTATGCTATGTCCTCCACCGAGTCCCGGGCCGGGTATGTATTCGTGCGTACTATTGCATTGTTCACCGAGTCCCTCCCCCGGAGGGCCGGGGTACTATTTATACATATACGATTCACAACCGAGTCCCTCACCGGAGGGCGGTACGGCACGTGCATATGATTATATGATTACCATATACATGTTTGTACGATTTATTTACCGAGTCCATTCTGAGGGCGGCACGTTATGTGTGTGCATATTGATTGATGATATGATGTGGGTATACATGATACATGTTTCTCGTGTGAGTTACGGTTTTCTCCGACCCCATGCTTAAGTTGATATAGTCTAGATTGGTTACGGTTCTATTTACCGTGTTCTTCGCTTTACATACTCGCACTGTTTCGTACCGACCCCTTTCTTCGGGGGTCGCTTCATGCCGCGAGCGCAGATATACGTCTGGGTGAGCCGCCGGCTAGGGTCCCCGTTCGGGCCTATTTTGAGAAGAGCTCCCTTGTTCGGAGCCCGGATTTTGCGTACGGTCTTTTGCTATGTTCATGTATATTCGTTCGGGGTACGGCGGGCCCCGTCCCGTCGTATGTTTGTATGCTGTGTGTGTTTAGAGGCCCGTAGACATAAAGTGTGGGTTATGGTTAAAATCCCTCGTACGTGTGTGTATGATGTCCGTTTGGGGCGGTTTATCCGCGGCCCCCCTCGCCGGCTCGCCTATATGTATGTATGTGAATATGTTGGTATTTTCTGAGTACAGGTTGATTTTGGTTAGTAAGAAAAACAGAGGAAACTCTGCCCGAATTTTTCTAAAATATTTGAGTTATTACTTTATTGAATTTCTTGTTAAGGTATGCAATACCGTGTGTTAGTACGTACGGTGCCCGGTTCGGGCACTAGTCACCGGCTTTACGGGTTTGGGTCGTGACAAAAGTGGTATCGCAGCGGTCGGTCCTCGGAATGTCTGCAGCGTGTCTAGTAGAGTCTGTTTATCGGTGTGTTGTGCACCGCGTATAGCGGAGGCTACGGCAACGTTAGATGTTGCTCTTCTTCGATCTTAGATCGTGCGATGAGCGGTATTATCGGGATGACTTCCTCCCAATGAACTCGTTATGTTTAAAGCGATGCCACCGAGAAAGACGACCGGTTGCCCGAGAAGAAGGAGCACCACTTGCGCAGGAGAGACCGGTCCGGACGAGTTACTAGGCCCATGCCCGGCCCTCGAGCCGAGACCGTGCCTTGGCCGGCCAGTTCTCTCTCGCCACCTCATCACCGTCCGAGAGCACGGTAGCAGCGAAAGGCCGCGCACGGGGGAGGCGGCCCACCGCCCGCCCCCGAGATTCGAGTGCCCGAGCCTCCGCGCCGAGGCGAGGCCGGGCGGCGAGGACGCTCGCCCGGGGCCGTCCGACCAGACCGAAGGTGACGGTGTGTCCGCAGACAAAGGCCGGGAGATGATTTTGCCGGGGGACGCGACGCCGTAGGGCCCGATATTTTTCGACTTGCAATCCGCCTGCAGCCCTCGGTCAAAGCCTCAGGAGAGGACCCTCGGAGTTTGGTCGGGGAGAGATGCGACGCACGTTGCGACTTGTTAAGGCCTCCGAGACCGAGTCCGTGAGTTTCGGTCGTATCGGTCGCATCGACATTGCGGCCAACCCGGCATTAGGCCCTCGAGCTATCGAGAGGCGAGGGCCCCCGCCCGTGTGGGATGAGTTCGTGTGGAGGCTTTTCTGCCCATTTTCTACCCCCCGAGATTAGACGCGCCGGATTGGCAGTTTATACATTTCGGGAGACGAGGATGGTAGGAGCGTGCGGTAGTATAGTCCGGAGTTTGACTCCCCCGCTGTGATACGCTCCTCACGTTGTAGCCGCACATGGCCGATCGAGTACACCGGTATGTCGCCAGGGTTGGATGACTATTTGATTGACAATTGTATGTCGATGGCTTCGTCGCCGGCGCGGACATTGCGCGAGGTGTGCGTACGCCCGGGGGAGGTGCGGCGCGGAAGACTGCCCGGCTGACCGACAGATCGATGATGGCGCCGGCCAAGCGGCCAGAGTCGGCGGGGTGTTCGGGGGTCACGAGGCGGGACGACCTCGGCAACAGGCACGCGGGGTATTCGGCCAACAAAGACGAGTGCACCCCCACGATTTCGGGCGAGGAGGTTTGATGGTGCGGGGGTATTCGGGGCCGGTGCGAGCTCCGAGGTTCGGGGGCCACCGTACGGGACAGAGGCGTCTCCGGCCGACGAGGCCCCCGTTGCCCAGGTTGTTCTCGTTGTGGCAGCCTCATTTTGGGGAATGTCGCCGCGGCACGGAGTGCGCGTTTTTCGCGGGCCGCGGTGGCCATATTACGAGGGAAAGCCGTCGGACAGTAGGTTCGGGGTATGGCCCGGCCCATCGGGTCGGTCGCCGGCTCGTCCTCCTCACCCTATGCGCATTTCCACGGGGCAAGGTACACCGGCACCTGGGCCGTGGCAGGGGTCGCGGCAGAGCCCCAGTTCCGGCCCGTCCCGTCAAACCGCTTATACGCATTAGTCGGTAGACAGACTCGGTGAGGCATTACCGGTACGCGGCTACTGTATATGAATCCTTACTAGAATTTATTTTCTTATATATGTGTGTCTGTGATATAATTGTGCGTAATGGTGATGGAAAACTTGAGGGTTAGTAATTCGCATTTATAAACGAGCAGTGATTAAGGTGTGTCTATTGTTATTACGGATCCCGGAGTCTAGGATGGAAAGTGGTAATATCCATAAGTGTCAGTGAATAGGAAAATCGAGAGAGGGGCAAAACGGTAATTGTGCGACAAAGACGTCCGGAAACCTGTCAAGACAGTATTTTATTCCAAATTACGTGATAAAGGTTCTATAGTGAGCTGAACGCGATTATATTTACGTTAGCATCGTATACCATCGAGGTTTTGAAGTTAAGCGTCTTGTTAGGCGAGGGAAATTTAAGATGGGTGACCCGCTGAGTTTTTAAAGTTTTGCAACTTTAGCCAAAAGAGCGGAACGGGAGCCGCAGTAGTCTAAAGTGGACTTGGAATATCTTTGGATGGGGCCGACATTTTTAAAGTACGCGTGGGCGGAATGGATGGGGGATGGGGTGAAAGTGAAAGTGCGTCTCGGTCTTTGAACCTCCGTCCATGTGAGGAGTAGTTGGCGAGAGGACCTCCCGAGCCTTATCCTAATCTACTATAAGGTTAATTTAACATTCGAGGACGAATGTTTTAAAGGGGGGAGGATGTTACATCCCATTTTTGCATATTTGGAAAATTCGAAATAATTTTGATTTATGAGAAAAAGGCCATGTTTGAAATTTTCTTAGCAAGTGTGTGGCAATTTTGGAGGCTTGAGTGTGAGAATACCGAGAAGGTCTAAGGGCAAAATTGGAATTTTAAAATTTATTTCGAAATTTTGAAATAAGCATTCTAGCTTATTGGGTTAAATTATTGAAAAGAAAATTGGCCCAATAATTAGAGGGGTGACCGGCCACATTAGGCCCAAACCCATGGCTTGATAAATTTTCCATGTGATTAATATGTTATAAGGATGGAAAGTCTTAGAATTTTCAAGAAAAGCAAAGAAAAATCAAGAAAAAAAAAGGGAAGGGAGAGTGCACGGCTAAGGAGGAGAAAGAGAGAAAGAAAAGAAGAAAAATTTTGGAGCTCAATTCCTTAGTTCAAAAATCCGTCCCTCTTGGAATTAGTGCAAGTTCAAGGTGCTCTATAAGTGGGTATAACTATCTTGGCAAGAAAGTGTTTGGTTTGGCAAGAAGAGATTATTGGAAAGGTAAGAATTAATTCATATTTTTATGTTATGAAGTTTGGTTTATGTTGTAATGTATAGAAATGAATGAAAAGCATGGAATTGTGTTTGTGTGTGTGTGTGTGCCGTGTGATATATGTGTGTGTTGGGGGTAGTGTGTGAGCATGGTTTTTAATGAAAGATGTGTTGAATATTATTGTGTAATTTAGTTGTAGTTATGGTGAAAATTGTATTGGAAATGAAAGTTGAATAAATTAGTGGAAGTTGGAAATTTGTAGCAGCATGTGGCGTGTGGTGTTGGTCCGAAATGAAATTGAATCGAATTACTTAGTATGTCAATTGTGTTGTCGAGGTCTTGACGAAGATGGAAGAATAATGGTTTAAGTTAATATGAAAAATTTGTTGTTAAGTTGTTAGTTTTAAAGTATATGATTTTATTATAGATTATGTGATTGAGAAAATGAAGTTGTAGGATATACATGGTGATTGTTGTAAGTGAAATAGGAGGATAAAAATATGTCGCGAATATTTATGTTGAAATTGGAGGTTTTGAATGGATTATGAATTTGGTGGAAAACTTGTATATCTTGTATATTTTGTGAATATTTCGTAAAATGACATGGAATGTTTCCGAAGTGATCTTGTTGGGTTGATGAATATGAAAATGTCAATGTTGGATTGAAAGTGCGAAGTTAGAATGGAAGTTATGATGGTAAAGTAGTACTATTTATGTTAGAATGCGTTTAAGTTCGATAATTTTTGTTGTTGATGTTGTTGTTGGCTTGTTGTTGGTTCTCGAGCCGAGCTAAGTCTCTGGGGGTGTTATATTTGTAGAGGAGAAGTGCTGCCAAATTTCGGGCAACAAGTATAACCCCAAGATTGAAATGTTAATCCGCATGAATAGTAATTGGTAAGAATGACCATTTGCAGATTCTCGACGAAACCAGATCGGGAGATAAAGCGAGCGTAAGACGTCCGCAAGGTATGTAAGGCTTACCCTTCTTTCTTTGGCATGTCTTAGACGTGTAGGCTTGATTTCACGCCTCGGGACTTTCCTAATTCTAAAATCCGAGATTGAAAATGGCTACTATTCATTCAATAGAATCGAGGGGAATGCTTATGTATAGTTGCAAGAATTGTCCAAGTGCCTAGAAATTGCATGAATAGGATCCGGTACCCTAAAACCCTAATAGGTAATGTCATGAAGCGTATTATACGTAAATTCCGTATGTCGCCACATTTGGCCGAGGTGGGGCCACGCGTCCCGAGATTTCCGTATGATGTACCGTTTGACATATTTTTGTGAAATTTAAAGAAAGCCTTTGGCTATTGTCTTATTTATTATACAGTAGTTGTTTGATGGTTCCCTTGAATTGTATGATATGTTTGATACGTAAAGTGTGCGCGGAAATTCATAACTTTTACTTATTAACCCGTCAACTCTGAAATCTGTTTATACGTTTTTAAATGGCGATGAATATAGTTGGTCCTTGAGTTTTGGAAAGGGAATTGGTTATTTACTTGTTATGTGCATATGACCTCTCACTACGCTGCTCGTGCATATTATGCTATGTCCTCCACCGAGTCCCGGCCGGTATGTATTCGTGCGCACTATTGCATTGTTCACCGAGTCCCTCCCCGTAGGCCGGGCACGCTATTTATACATATACGATTCACTTACCGAGTCCCTCACCGGAGGGCCGGTACGGTATGTGCATATGATTATATGATTACCATACATGATGTTTGTACGATTTATTTACCGAGTCCCTGTCGAGGCCGGCACGTTATTACGTGTGTGCATATTGACGGATGATATGATACGTGGTATACATGATACATGTTTCTCGTGTGAGTTCCGGTTTTCCCGACCCCATGCTTAAGTTGATATAGTCAGATTGGTTACGGTTCTATTTACCGTGTTTATCGCTTTACATACTCGCACCTATTTCGCATCGACCCTTTCTGGGGTCGCGTTCATGCCGCGTGTGTGCGTATATACGTCCGGGTGAGCCGCCAGCCTAGGGTCCCCGTTCACTATTTTGAGAAGAGCCCCTTGTTCTAGCCCGTATTTTGGCGCTTCTTTTTGCTATGTTCATGTATATTCGTTCGTGCACGGCGGGCCCCGTCCCGTCATATGTTTGTATGCCGACGTGCTTAGAGGCTCCGTAGACATAAAGTGCGGGTTATGGTTCCGTCCGTACAAATGTGTGTATGATGTCCGTCAGGGGGCGGTTTATCCACCGCGCACCCCCCGCCGGCTCGCCTATATACGTATGTGAATATGTTGGTATTTTCTCGAGTACAAAGGATTTTGTTAGTAAGAAAAAAGAGGAAACTCGCCCGAATTTTTCTAAAATATTTGAGTTATTACTTTATTGAATTTCTTGTTAAGGTATGCAATACCGTGTGTTAGTACGCACGGTGCCTGGGCCGGCACTAGTCACTACCTACGGCCGGTCGTGACAATATATATATATATATATATATATATATATATATATATATATATATATATATATATATATATATATATATATTTCTTTTCTATTATATATAAGTGCCAAAGGACGACCAACACAAAGATCAAATACTTGTACCAAAAGCTTTATAAATTGTACACGCAATGAATGCTTGTATCATAAGCTATATAATTTGTACATTTTACTCAACTATTTTTTAATCCCATGTGGACATATGTTATAGTACTTAATATTTTTTCTCTTTTCATGTATAGACGTGTGCACTTTAATTTTAATTCTCAGACACATTTATTTCTTCCGTGTACTTTTACTTGTTCACTTTTGACTTTTCACATTCTTGCTGAATATTTTATTCTCTTCTCATGTATAGACGTATGCAGTTCAATTTTAATTCTCCTGCACAAACTTATTTTCTCCGTGCATTTTTACTTGTTCACTTTTGACTTTTCACGTTCTTTTAAGAATTAATAAATTTCACGTGGATATATGTCACAAACATTGAATATTTATTCTCTTCTCATGTATACACGTACGCACTTCAATTTTAATTCTCCGACACATATTTATTTCCTCAAAGCACTTTTTTACTTGTTCACTTTAGACTTTTCACGTTCTTGCTGAATATTTATTCTCTTCTCATGTATACATGTATGCACTTCAATTTTAATTCTCCGACACATATTTATTTCCTCCGTGCACTTTTACTTGTTCACTTTTGACTTTTCACATTATTTAAGAATTAATAAATGAAGTACTCCCTCCGTCCCATATTATTTGGCCACATTACTTGACTTTTCACGTTCTTTAAGAATTAATAAATGAAGTACTCCTTTCGTCCCATATTACTTGGTCACATTATTATACTTGACTTTTCACGTTCTTAAGAATTAATAAATGAAGTACTCTTCGTCCCATATTATCAAGCCACATTACTAAAAATATATGTCTATTTTTCTATTCTATATTTTTCTTTCTTCTTATATATAAACGGTCAAGGTGGATGAACACAATAACAATAAGTTGATAAAAGAATCGAAATTGTACGAAGCAAGGACTAACATGTGTACATTTCGTGTTGAATATTAATTTACCTCTGTGTGTTTACTTTTTAAGTCCCCACAGTTCCAGTTGTCTTAATTGTCCTTTCATTTCTTCATTTGGCATATGCTCCTCTGTCTCAATTCTATGTCTACGTTTGATCGATACATGGAGTTTAAGAAATAAAGATATACTTTCAAATCTTGTGGTTCTAAATTAAAAATGTGTATAATATAATAAAATATCATTTGAATCTTGTGATTATAAACTTGACATGTAAGATATTTGAATTGTCAACTTACTTAATATAAAAAGAGGCGGACATAACCAAATTAAGATAAATTTTAATAACAATTGAGAAATTAAAGGGAAAAATAAGACGAAAAGAAAAAAAAATATGGAGACTCACTAAGGAGAATCGCGGTATCCTTTGCAAAATATACAAATCATAAAGACCAGCTAAATTGAGTACCAAATTAATCATGTTGGGCATAGTTTGCTAGTATATATATATATTTATTTATTTTTTATATATATTTTATTTTATTTATTTCTATTATATATAAGCGTGGAACACTGCTATAATTTATTTATTTATTTCATTTTCTATTCTTCTTCTTCTTCTTCTATTCTATAAAGGTGAAGAGAGTACGAACACTGCTATAATTTGTTGTACAAATAGCATTTAAAATTGTACTATATAATGTGGGGCCATTTTTGTTGGCTTTTGCTTCTGTGGGTGGACCTATTTAATTAGCCACTGAACACGTGTAGGCTTTTTTTTTCAGGGCCATTTTTGTTGGCTTTTGCGTCTGTGGGTGGACCTATTTAATTAGCCACTGAACACGTGTAGGCTTCTTTTTTAAGAAAATTTGTATCAAAAGTTATATAAATTATACACTCTAATCAACTATTTTATTATCTCACGTGGACAAATGTCATAATATTGAATATTTATTCTCTTTCTTCGACACATATTTATTTTCTCTGTGCACTTTTACTTATTCACTTTTGACTTTTCTCGTTCTTTAAGAATTAATAAATGAAATACTCTCTCCTTTTCATATTACTTGGCCACATTACTAAAAATATATGTTTAAATTACTTGTTCATTTACAAAATCAAGATAAAATTGATTAATTATTTTCCATCTTACCCTTAGTATTAAATATTCTAAAAAATAGTTAATTTTGATTAGAATGTATTTATTGAAGAGAGATAGATGTAAGATAGTAAAATACATCTTTTATTTACGATTTCCTAAGGGTCGTGCAAAAGGAAAACTGACAAGTTAGTACATGACTAGGGAGTATATATTTTACCATAATATTCATATTTATTGGTGTATAGTATCAATAGCCTTGGAAAATGATTTGAAAATGAGTAATTAATGTGAAGGGTAAAATTAATAAGAAGAAGAAAAATTAATTTTTACCAAAGTTATATAAATTGTACACTTTAACCAACTACTTTATTATCTCACGTGGACAATGTCATAGTATTGAATATTTAATCTCTTCTCATGTATACACGTATGCACTTCAATTTTAATTCTCCGACACATATTTATTTCTTCCGTGCACTTTTCATGTTCTTTAAGAATTAATAAATGAAATACTCCCTCCTTCCCATATTACTTGGCCACATTACTAAAAATATATGTTCAAATTACTTGTTCATTTACAAAACCAAGATAAAATTAATTAATTATTTCTCATCTTACCCTTAGTACTAAATGTTCTTGAAAATAGTCAATTTTGATTAGAATGTATTTATTAGAGAGAGATAGATGTAAGATAGTAAAATACATCGTTTATTTATGATTTCTTAAGGGGCGTGCAAAAGGAAAATTGGACAAGTAATATGGGACAGAGGGTTCGTAGCTAGACATATACTCCTATAATTGCCACGTATAAAAACATTGCTACAAATTTACAATTTTCGTAGCAAATGAAGGTTCTTTTTAGCTATAATGCTATTTATTTCATAGCTAAAGGTACGGCTTCATAGCTACAATATGATAATATTTGTGGCAAATACTTTAACTCATAGCTATGAATTGTTTAGTTCGTAACTAAATATGACTGCTATTGCCACGAAACTAAGCTATAGAAATAATAGCCATAAAATTTGAGTTTGGTGGCAAACAAATTAGATCTTTTGCTACAATAAAATACCTTGTGGCTACAATATGAAGACAACTACAAAATTTGTTCGTCGTGGCAAAAGATTAAAGTTGCTTGCTATGAGTATATTTTCCGTAGTGAATTTTCTATCTTCGCAGCTACATCACAAAAAACTCGTAGCAATAGTACAAGTGTTAGCCACTTGACTACGTAAAGTTTGTAGCTAACTTTTAGCTACGCTACATTTTTCTACGAATGCTACAGAAAAAAAAAAGTGGCTAAAGTGTTTAGCCACGGAAAATTTCATCTTTAGCTACAGTGTATTCTGTAGCAATAGATGCTTTGTGTTGTAGTGGATATTTTCGTAGTTCAACATTTAGCGAAAATTATTAGTGCTTTTAATATATGTAGATAGATAGATAATTTCTTATTACCCTTTTATTATTGTGGGAGCTATAATTTTCTTGGCCTATAGAGAAAATGTCTTAAGATTTATAAGCTTTTAATCAAGTGAATAAAGTTTATAAGAAATACAATTATTTTTTAGGTAAATCTTATAGTTGTTTCTTTGAATGAATAAGTTTGACGGTATGAGAAACCCGGTGCCAGTTGATGGACGTCGTCCAAACATGCATATCAGTTTGATAACGATCGAACCAAATAAAGAAATTTCATCGTCTTTTTCAGCCAACACCTGTTCATATTATCACAAATTAACCGTCCAACATTAATTGCAAAACGATTTGCAATTGCATACGACCAAGCAGTCTAGTGCGCTCGAATTTCACAATTATTTCGGTTAGATCCAAGGTGAGCATTCAAAAATAGTAATCAATTTTTTGTTGGCACACTTAGATTCCTAATTGGGAACTAGTCTTGATTTCCAGCATTGTCAACGTGTTAGTCGATCCCCTCAGGACAAAGTATGTTAGCAATGATATCAAAGTTGGGAGCTTTCACCAGTTTCTGCAAGTTATCATCAGAGATATTTAGAGTTTCATATAGTTCATTAAGAATTTCTGGTGCAAAAAAGATTGTGACTCCCTGCACAGTTGAAGTACTTTATGCAATGTTCATGTTTGCATAAAATTCTCTAACAAGATTCAATACAGCTAGTTGAGGATTAAGGATTCTGTACAAACTTTGCCCATCGTAGAGGTTCTACTAAAGAAAGAACTGAATAAATTTGCTCGCCATATGTCTCAATGGAAAAAAAGTAACTTTAACACCATACCTTGAATATGTCGCTAGTATGTTATTGATGTGTCAAATATTTGTACTTCTTCATTTCATTTCAGCAACTCCATTCCAAAGAATTTTCCTTGAAAGTTCACACACTATTAGTTATTTTAATTATAAGAAATTTATCTATAGTATAACTATAAAGATATTATAGTTACTATTTTTGTATGTAGAGAGTTGCAAATAGGATGTTATCATCGTATAGAGAAAACGACATAAATGGTTCCTTAACTATGAGAGTAGGTTCAATGTAGTCCCTTAACTATGAACTTAATAGTTTTGGTTCTTTAAGTTTGCCACAAGTTAACAAAAATGGTCCCTTAACTATGAGGTTAGGTTAAAAATAGTCCCTTAAGTATGCACTTAACAGTTTTGGTCCTTTAAGTTCGCCAAAAGTGAACACTTTTAGTCTTCGGTAAAATATGCATCAAACTTTGTTTGTTAGATTTGTCGAGACCTATGAAAAAAAGGAGAATTAGCGAGAACTCACATTACAAAAAGGTTCGTCAGTAATAGTGAAAAACCGAGGAAAAACCAACAAAATTGATAATGTCGTAAAAATAGTGTCTCGGAACACAAAAACTAACGTACTCTGTAGGTTAAAACCAAGCGAGTCCATTAGCTAAGTAAAACACACCAGACTTTAAAAATAAATTAGAAATAGCAGAAACTACAAAAATTGTCACTAATAAAAACAAGCGAAAAACCAATGGATGAAAACCGACGGATAAAATCGAGCGACACTATCAGAAAGCCAATGATTTTTATTTTCGGGCAAAATGCACGGAAACTAGATTTTTTTTTTTTTTTTAAATTCACTACAATGGAAGTATTTATTTCTATATTGGGTTTTCAATAGAAACAGGTAGAGTGTATTTTACCTTGAGGATGGACTCCCTCGGTTTTAACTGACAGAGTCCGTCTGTTTTTGTATTCCGAGGTTGACTTTTTGACATTTCAAGTCTGTTGGTTTTCTCTGCTTTTGCACTATACCGATTTCGACGTCCGTCGCCTTTGTCCCGAGGTATTTGACCATTTTTTTTAGTAGTGTGTACCTCTAAATGTGAGTCCTCACTAATTTCCTCTTTTTTTCATAGTTTCTGTTAAATCTAACAAACAAAGTTCGATGAATATTTCGCCGGAGACTAAAAGTGTTAACTCTTGGCGAACTTAAAGGACCAAAACTGTTATGTGCATACTTAAGGGACTATTTTTAACCTACCCTCATAGTTAAGGGACCATTTTTGTTAGCTTTTGGCAAACTTAAAGGACCAAAACTATTAATTGCATAGTTAAGGGACTATTTTGAACCCACCCTCGTAGTTAAGGGACCATATATATATATATATATATATATATATATATATATATATATATATATATATATATATATATATATATATATATAATGTTGACACCTAATTTTTGACCTTGCGTAATTTATTTTAATTACGCAGTCCTTGGATATTAAACAGAGTAAAATATGTATTTTTAGAAGTCAAAATGATTTTATAAAAATTATTTAGATGATATTTTACAATTTTTTCTTATTTGGTAAAATAATTTCTATAATATTGTAAATCATTTGGGAATTAATTATGATACATTTGCTAAATTTAACCAAGGAAACAATTTAAAACAATTAAATTATCAAAAATCAAGTAGCAATTATTTTATTCTGTTTAATTCAAGGAATCTGATTAATTAAATGAATTAGTCCTTTTATCCTCTCAATTCTAGATTTCGCATATTTTAATTTTAATCAATTAGGTGTTTAATTGTGGTTAATTCCATAAAATTGTTTGCTATATGGCTAAAAGTGGCTACAATTGAAATAATCAATTGCTAGTATAATTATGACCTTAATTGAAAGTCAATTTCCATGATTTAACCCAATTAAGGTCATTATTGCAAATAAATCCCTAATTGTTTGATTATGTCAATTACGACCTTAATTAAAATAACCAAATTCATAGTCATTTTTGCAAATTAGCTCTTAATTGGTCAATTAGTTATAATCTGGTCATATGTGAACTGTTCAATTAATGGTCATTGCTTTAGTTTAGGCTGCCTAGTAAATGTTGCATGTGCCCCCCCCCCCAACCCCGTGTACATGTATACAAAAATATACACATGTGTATACATACACACATATGTATATCGTGTATCCATGTATATGTCAAACCAGGCCCTCTTCCCTTTTATTTTTTAACTGGCCAGGCCCAGTCCAATCGGACCGACCCGGCCCAAGTCTGCAAGTAAAAGGTGGGGAAAACCCCTTACCCCTTTCATTTTTATGCCAAACGCAGCCTTCATCTCTCTCTCTACCTTTTAGGCGAAAACCCTAGCCGCCCTTCAACCCACTTTCTCTCTCTTACGTTTCTTTGCCGAAAATGGCAATGGCGCGGGCCCTCATGCGTTGATGTTGACTCGGCATGGCTGAGAATGGCAAGAGCATTAAATGCTCTGCCATTTCTCAACCAATACCACCCAAAGACCACCCCAAACACGGTATATCTCATCTTCTTCTTTGCTTTTCTGCAAAATCAAACTGTCAAAGACTGAAATCTTTAATTGTTTTTGTTTGCTTTCGATTTTAAATGCTGTGTTCTTATTGGTTCACGATGAACCAAGTGGATTGGCCACTTTTGAGTCAGGATCTGGCCGTTGATATGTTATTTAACTTAATCTCAACCATGTATTGTTGTGTGATGAGCCAATTCTCAGAAATTGGAGTTGTTCCACATCGAAATCAAATTATGGTTTGGAGTTTTGGGGGGTTTCTATATATGTAACGACCCGCTTGGTTGTTATGCGTGCATTGGCCATTCTACCCTTGCTAGTACGTTCCCGAGGTTAAGAATGAGCGGACATAAATAAATTGGGGTGTGTTTTTACATTGTGTTTTGTGACTTATAACTGACTCTGTAATGTGTTTTTAACTTGGTTGTTTGATGGCTTGTGTGCATAGGGCCTTAGAGTGATTTTTAGAGACTAAGTATAAAAAGTGGAAAATTCCCAGTGCTCACCGCCAAAATCCACCGCCGGCTGGGGAATGGTCCGCCGGCAGCGAAGGGTTGGTTTTCCAAAAAGGCCGCCGCAGGCGTTACTCGCTCGGCCCAGGCCGCCGCAAAGACCGCCGGGCAAAGAAAGAGGGGACCGCTACAATGGACCTTAGTAAGTCAGAAATTCGATTTAAATACCTTATTTCAATCCCACTCCTCACATAATCCCAAAAAACAGTTCCCACGAGCATAGAGGCGACTTCCTAAGGCTAGGGCACTATACTCCATCAAAGGTAAGCCTTAATCACTAACTTTCTACGCGTAACATTCTTAGTTGATTCTAGTTTCGATCAAAGGACCTTTAATGGGAACTTTGGCTAAAATCAGATTGGTAGGGTTAAAATGATTAGAGAACCCATGAATTGAGTTCATATTCCATTACTTATTTAAGCATTATGATTTCTAGACTTTGAACGTTCCGAAGCTTTGAAGAAAGGAAAAGCTATTGCGGAGTGATTGCATTGTTCCAGTTCGGCTTCGAGGTAGTTACGGTTACTTGAGTTAGGACTTCGATTAGTCGATTGTATATTTGTGCAGAGAATCTATGAGAGAAAGCACGTTCAGGACTTCGGACACGGAGTTTGGGTGATTGTTGTTAGTTGTATGATTAAATTATGTAGAAGTATTTCTCCATTGTCGAGGTTGATAAACTTGAATTGTATTCTTGAGACCGTTGCAAAGTGTTCATATATACCATTAGAGACCGGCTTGCTTGAGACCATATTATATTATCATCGAGCATTATTTGTAGGTCTTATTGTGACTTGTGTTATTTGGTTATACTACTCGATGTTGACTTGATACGTGTTCTTGAGTCATTCCTTGTGATTTGATTATGAGACGTGTTGATGATGATTGAGATGGAACATATACATCTTTTAAGGCACATTTGACAGGGGGTGGCGATGTAGCCTAGTGTGAGCTCGTGGTCCGAGGTTCGTTCCTGAACGAGTGGTGCATGGACACCATGGGTCCCCTGCAGGTCATGGCTAGTTGAGGAAAACATTACCATTTAGCATGTGTGTACAGATATATAACAGAGAGGGAACTTTATTATGTATTTTGCTTCCTTTGGCTTGAGTATTGGTGTTCATTAATGATGATTGGTGACTTATTCTGAAAGTGGATTATTTGAGGATATTATTTGTGATACATGTTTGTTGTGCCTGTCTCTTATTTCATTTATTTTATGTATGTATGCATGATACTAATCTTAGTCGGCCTATGATACCTACCAGTACACGTATTTGTACTGACTTACACTTGCTGCACTTTTTCTGTGAGTGCAAATTTTGAGCCAGAGACGTCTTCCAGACCTCACATCTAGTTGAGGTTGTTCGTATCAAGATCCGAGGGTGAGCTCCTATCCGTGCCATGCCGCCTGTAGATCTTTTTTTATTTCAGATGTCTATTTTCATCCCAGACATTATGTTATTTTTAGACAGTACTTCTTCTTTAGACATTGTTGGTTAGAGTCCTTGTACGGTGACTTTCAGATTTTGGAGATGTAATAGCTAGACTTCCGCACTTACTATTTAGTTTATTTTATTGTCAGAGATTATATGCTATTATTCGTGAGTAATGTTTATTAATTGGGTTAAGTAATTGAAATTGGCTTCATAATGGGTTAAGAGATTGGTTCGCCCACTAAAGGATTAGTGTGGGTGCCACTCACGTTTGTTTGGGACGTGACAATATAAAGGACCCTATTGACACCTAATTGTTGACCTCCCGTAATTTATTCTTGCTGCCCCAGACGATCCAATAAAAATCACCGTACCCTAAAGGGTCTAGGTAATTTTTATAAAATTATTTGGGATAATATCTCACCTTTTTAAATTGATAAAGAAGTCTCCAGGGTAATTTTAATTTTTGTAGATATGATATTCAAAGAATTTTCTTTTATTATTGAAATTAATCAAAGGGGCAAGAAAACCCTTTTTGATAATCATTTGTATGATTAATTAAATCAAGAAAAAATTTGATTGATAGATGAGTTTATTCCATGTTACTCTCCAAAGTATTTTGAG
>NC_081352.1:60358284-60389796 GCF_029784015.1 Lycium ferocissimum
TCGTATTGGGTAATGTTAAGGAATTTGAGGTTGCATTCGCAAGATTTAGTTATCTGGTACCTTAAGAACAATTTGGATAAGATTTAGCTTTTAGAATCAAGAGCGATGAAATATGATTGCTACGCAAGGTAAGGATGTGATTGGTTTCGAATCTTGGAATCAGTTTGAATGGGTTTTGCTAATATTCTGAGATGGTGCATTCATTGTGAGTCAATACGGTTTGATTGGAAATGGTTAAATCAAGTTTGTAACTCAAAGAGAATTTATGGATCTTAAGTTAATCAGTTTCATGGATTTGATAACGGACACTCGGGTTTTGAGGTTGTTGCTAGCTAGTAAAGTGGGTTGCAATGGCATGGTTGTGTTTTGAGGAGATTCTAGGTTTGTGATAAGGCTCTGTTCTGATTAGGGATTTTGGCAAATTTTATTCTACACGGTACTCGATGGTATGTTCCTAGGTAAGTGATTTGAAGTGTCACGACCCGTGAGGGGCCATGGCAGACACCGGGGGCGGACTATCGAGCATCACTCATACTGCTAGCCATCATACTTATTCTTATGCTCATAATTATAGGAAAGGCTATTTTACACTTTGGAACATGTTTACCTTTATATACATAAGCCCTTCGGCTAACAAATATTTTATTTATATACATACAATGAGAAAATCATGAGACCATACTATCCACACATACGTATCTACGAGCCTCTACTAGAGTACTAAACATGTGGACGAGACAGGACCACAGAGTACGTGCCCCAAAATATATGTACACAAAAATCTTTGTCTCAAAAAATAGCACTTCATCGGAATAATGGAGGGCTCGCATTAAGCTAGCGATAACTCGCATGGATCTGCCGTCTCTGTCTACCTGTGGGCATGAACACAACGTCCAAAGAAAAGGACGTCAGTACGAACATTGTACTGAGTATGTAAGGCATAAGCAATAATAATACGTCAATGAAATAAGGAGGCATCAAGTAAGGAGCAATTTGTAACTGATTGTCAATTATGATAGAAATAATGCATGCTGACTTACTTCATAATCATCATCATATCATGTATGTATATATGTATAAGCTGCCCGACCATATAGGTAAAGTGTGATAATCATTAGCCCGCGTCCAGGCCTCCCGCGTCCGGGGTACCATCTCATGCCGCCCACTAGTGGTGTCTGTCCATGCCATCTAGACATGGCGTAATACACTGCCCGCCGTAGCGGTGTCTGCCCGGCCATGTAGGTACGGTGTAATATCATCATCATGTATGTAACACATCGTAGCTTCAGGCGAAGGTTTAACTCATAAGACGATAACATAATGGAACCAATATGAGGGTTATAGGAAGTGTTTTGAAAACTAATCAAGTCATAAGAAATGTCTTTGGGCAAAGCAAAGTTGGAAGCCACTCTACGGGGCATGTTTGCAAGTGAGTTTTTAGAAGGTCTTACTTCCAATGACCATAACCCTTTTATTAATTAGGAATTTGGGAAAACTTAAAAGTTGTAGCCCTTTGAATTACCTTTCCAACGGTATATTATGGGAATCAAACGGACATACGTAAAGAGTTATGGCTATTTTGCGAAGAGACGCGGTACGATACATTCAGAGCATGTTATACGAGCTGGTTATACGGCCCATATAATTTTATACGGTGTATAACTCGTCAAATACTCGGACGCTCAATCGATGTTTGTTCGGCCCATGATAAAATATGGTCATATTATACGGACCGTATAACTTTATACGGACCGTATAAATACGTCCATATAACTCAGCCCCATTTTTTGTATAAATCCAAGTCTTGAGTTCTTCTATTTCATCATTCACAATTCCAAGCCCTAGCAGCAAATCCAAAACATCAAGGTAAGTCCAATCAAAACCCTTCCAACTCAATTCTAACATATATTCTAATAATCTAAGCTGAAAATCATTGTTCCTAAACTAGGGTTTTCTAGAAAACCAATCTCAAGGTTCAAGAAATCAAGAATTAGGAAATCTTCTCCAAAATTCAAGTCTTTAATTCAAGATTTTGGAGCAATTAAGGTACATGTAGAACTTCCGTCCACGTGGGAATCTCTACGTTCTTCCCCATGCTCCGTTTCTTGATATCCATGAAGTTCAAACCCTAGGGCATTAAACCCAACATATTGGTAGCCCATAGTTATGTATTTATGAATATGAATTTTGTATCTATAATCGTTATTGTATTCCTAATCTTCCATTATGGTTATTAGGAACCCTAGCTTAATGCATGAATCATGAATTCTTCCTCATGTGTTCTCATTATGTTTATATGAAATTTTATGATTTTATGTAGCAAGTTTCAAGCATGTTTTCAAGTCAATTATATATAATTATGAACTATTATTATTACTCATGAATCAAGAACATGTTTGTAAGACTACGACAAGTTATCTCATGAAATCATATTACAAGACATTTCATGAAACCATGTTACAAGTTATTTCGTGAAATCATGATTACAAGTTATTTCACGAAAATCATGGGCTTCTTAGCCAACTATATCATGTTCATGTTTTTGGGATTGCTTAGTTAAGCAGAAGGCTCGTATAGCTTTGAAACTACGTAGCCACCGTAGGATAAGGGTTGTCGACAGGGAGGCAACACCTTCATTATGCAAACTTGGATCCTTACATGCTTATTATTACTTAAATCTCATATCCGGCAAGGTGTGAGTGTTCTGCTGGTAGGACGCAAGTACTGACCATGTTGTCGGTTATACTATAGCATTCCCACGTTACGGCGCTTTTATATACATGTATTTCCATTGATTTACCGTTTTCGAGACTTTACTCATGTTTCATGCTCATGTTCAAGTTACATTCAGTTTCGGTTCATGTCCTATACCTATGTTGTGCCATGTTCTTCATTTTAAAGGTGTTTACATACTAGTACTATTCACCATGTACTAACGTCCCTTTTGCCCGGGCCTCGCACTTCACGGTGCGATACCGATTTTCAGAGCATACGCACAACGCGAGGATCACCTCGCCATCGGCTTATTGGTGAGCCCCACTCCTCTCGGGGTTCAACATGGAGTTTGCATTAGTATTCAGTTATGGTAGTCCAGGGCCATGTCCTGGTAGTTAGAATTCGTACATGTTTTAGAGGTTTCATAGACAGATGTTAGTTGGATTGTGAGCCGTTATGCTTTCATGTTTTCGTTAATTATTACGTTTTCATGAATTTTTATGCTATGAGATAATTTCAAGACTTTATTCCGCAAATTATATTTTTATGATTCATTTAAATTGCATCATATAGATTATATTGTCTTGATGCCCATGTTGACAAGCAAGCCATGAGGTTCGCTCGGACACGTACGCAAGCCCGTGTCGTGTTACGCCTGTGCCATGGTTCGGGGCGTGACAAAGTACTCATCATAATGCATGCATAGGAGCTCATAGATAATTATTCTTTATCGGGGTGACATAAGGTCGTGAACCCCCGATTCCATTATGGAGTCTCATAAACATTCTGCCTCACCTTGAAGGAATTAACATATAAGGTGAGTGTAGCACAATGAACAACATGAAAAGATCATAATTAGGATCATTAGCTTTATAGAAGCATCATATCATGGGCTTTAGAATCTTTAGGCTTAGTCTCATCATCATCATTATCATGCTCATAACGTATCTCTTATCGTTATCTCATATGAGGCTCTTTATGAACATAGACTCATAAATTCCGGAATGTAAGAAGGTCATGGAGAATAAGAGAAAATCATGCCATAAGATTCATTCCTTAGAAAGAAGGGACTAGCCTCACATACCTTTTCGTTTAGCTACTCTATCACTTGAACGTTCCCCTCCAATGTTCACGTTCCTACCTTCACGAGAGTTCATATTAATATTAGCTAATCAATCACATGACATGCTTAACTAAAGCTAGAGAAAATTGGGCAGCATTTTCTTTGTTTATACAACTTTCCTCATATTACATATCAACTCCCAAACATCTATAATTAGATTCACAACATCATAAGCAACAATCTCCATACACCCACATTATCCATATTTCACAATTTCACTTCAATTCATCCATAATCATGGTCATAGTACACTAATACATTTTCTCACATATAATGATTATCCCATGTTCTTAATGTCATTTATACCATACTTATAATCACAACATATCAAGAATCATGACTCATCCCAGGCCATTACTCAAAATCTCCTTATTCTCATCTTTGTAACCCATTTTCTATCTTCTTTCATAATCTAAGTCTTTCAACCTCTCAATACCTTAAAAAACATGAAATGATCATAAAAATTACCTTAGATAGTGTAGGAATGAACCTTGAGTGGAAATACTTCACTTGAGCCAAAACCCTAGTTTACTTCCAATGGAATTTCTTGACTTGGATGAACTCTAATTAGTTTCTCACACTTGGTTTTCTTGGTTTGATGGAGTTGAGCATAAATTTCTCTTGAGTTCTTGTGGAGGAAGTGTGAAGAGCTTTCTAGAGTGTTCTTGAAGTGTTGGGTGAAAAATGAAATAAATGGAATGAGGTTGGTCCTTTATATTAATTTTAGAAGCTGGCCCGACTCAAATCTACGGACCAACATACGGTCCGTATCTTTTATATGGACCGTATTTCTAGCCGTATATTTGGTCCAGTGGAAGTCCCATTCTGGACAGGACATACGGCCTAACATACGGCCAGTATGTTGGGCCGTATAATGCCCAGCTTTTCCGAACTCTCTCTCGTCGGCTCGTTTGATCTTCAATCCTTATGGAACCTTCTTAACACTTGTTTAACACTTCATTATCAATCTAAGGGATGTTATAACTCTTCTTTAAGACATCATCAAGTCATCCTTAACTTGGTACCTTGTGAATCCTTTTCGATACACCACGCATACCTCGCCTTTCTTGGCAAACTTTCTTCTCTTACCTCGAATGTCTTTGGAATCTTAATTAGAATCATTAAATACTATTTCTCATTCATTGAAACATCGTATACTTGGTGCCCTTCGTTAGTCCATTTACTACGCAACGACATAAAATTTTTCGAGGTGTAACATGAAGAGTCCAGAAGACCTAGAATTGGTAGGCTGTTGTGGAAAGAGGAGATTCGATGGAATAGCTTAGAGTTTTCGAAGGATCTAGGTTTCTTTTTTGGAAATAGTAAGTCTTGGACCCAGTCGGTTTTGTGTGCTACTAAGGAATTTGTGACTTAAGGAACGACTTGGAAAAAAAAGGTGAATCAAAAGGATTAGCTAGCTCAGATATCTTACCAGTTCGGATTGTTTTATAATTTATTTATGTCTAAAGGTTCGTGCTATTTGATGTATGTATGTGAGATCCGTTGTTTGTTTTAGAGGTATGGTAATTGGGTTTTTTGGCTAAGTGTGAGCGAGTTGCGATTGGGGTTGCTTCTTATCGTAAGAGTTTCGTGTTGGTTGTGATAGGATTTCCTTGGTTACCATAAGCTTGTCCTACTCTCGTTCTTCGTTTGAGGACGAGCGATTGTTTAATTGGTATCTGATGTAACGACCCGTTTTGTCGTTACCGTGATTATCCCTTTTTGCCCTCGTTGACCTGTTCCTGAGTCTCGTTTGAACTATTTGGACCTAAGAAGATAATTTCCATGGCTTCCTAGGCGTCATTTAGAGTCTTGGAACACCCTTTAGGAATGTGACTTTAAGCGAAAATCGTTTGACCTAGTGTTGACTTGGTCAACGGAACCTCTGTTGGGAAATCCGAGGCCACGGGTGAGTTTGTAGCGTGTTTTTAGGTATATCTACATATTTTTTTTGTGTGTTTTGGGTCTCGGATGATAATCGAGTTTCAAAATTGATTTTACGAAAGTTAGAATACGTTTTCGGTGTTCGTGTTCTCGGTGTCGGTCGCGAAACACCGGGATCGGCGTAGCACGGCACCGGCGAGGCGGTGAGGTGACCGCTGCAGCGGCATTGAGAAGGGTTAAGGCTAGACCACCAGAGCGGTCTGAGCACCGCTGGGGCGGTACGATGGCCGCTGTAGCGGCATAACTGCACCAGAGTAACCCTTTTATTTCATAAACCCTTAAACATTCCCCATGTTACACCCCAAAAATTTTCACGTCACTTATAAACTAATGTAAGCTCGGAGAGGTCATGGAACCTTTCTAAGGTTAAGGGATACACTTACCAAGTGTTATATGTATTTATATATGTGTAATTTAGATACTTACTGAGCCTTAACGGCCGGGCAAGATACTATACATATATTACCGCGCCTTAACGGCCGAGCAAGATACTATACATATATTACCGCGCCTTAATGGACGAGCAAGATACTCTATATATACAACACTGAGCCTCAATGGCCGGGCAGGATACTATATATGTATATAAGGAAAAGTTTTTTTTAAAAGCTAAGCATGCACGACATCCGCCTTAAAAGGGCATTCAGAGGCACAGGTTGATCTCTTTTATATTACTTTATCTTCATACTTTCATTATGTTGTTATTCATGCCTGACATACTCAGTACATTATTCGTACTGATGTCCTTTCTTGTGGACGCTATGTTCATGCCCGTAGGTAGACAGGTAGGCGGATCTGATCCTTAGGGGCTTCATCAGTGGAGTCTCAGAAGCGCTCCATTTGCTTCAGAGCTGCAGTTATTAGTATTGCTCTTTGTGTATATACTTGGGCATGACGGAGTCCTGCCCCGTCATTATGGATTCCAGTATTCTATTTGGAGGTTCGTAGACAGATGTATGCAGCTAGATGTCCCATAACCTTATCAGTTCATATTGTTGTATAATATTTTGGCAGCCTTGTCGACTTGTGATGATGGGCATAGTTATTGATGATTATATAGAAATGTTCCATTATCTTGTGGCATGTGCCCTTACAGACCATGATACCCATGAGCTATCTTTGTGGTCCACCTAGAGATGGTTATGAGATGTATGTTCTGAAGTGCTCGGTAGGTTAGCTCCGGGTGCCCGTCATGGCCCCCTGGTTGGGTCGTGACAAAAGTGGTATCAGAGCAGTTCGTCCTAGGGTATGTCTACGAGCCTTGTCCAGTAGAGTCTTGTTTATGGGTGTGAAGCGCGCCATATAAACAGGAGGCTGCGGGGCATTTAGGAATGATTGGCCTTTCTTTCTCATCCTAGATCGTGCGATAGAGCTATGTTATCATGATTCCCTTTTTTCCTAATCGTGTATTATGATTTCAGCGATGCCTGTGAAGAGGAAAGCTACAACGGCCCAGAAGAGCAAAACAGTAGCCGAAAGACGGACTGAATGGGAGCCACCGGAGGATATGGAGGAGGGTGAGTTCCACAATGAGGTTCCATCTCGGACCTCTCCTACTTTACCCATTTCAGAGTAGCAAGAAAGGGCCTCAGCTCCAGCTCCAATACCCCTTGTTCCCTCACCAGGTGCCACGGGCCAGGAAATGAAACAGGCTATTCTTTTGCTGACTCAGTTATTCGCCGCTCAGGCCCAGCGGCAATGTATGGGACATGGTGACAGAGCTGTCAGTGCTAGAGCCCATGATTTCATTAGTTTGAACCCTCCGGAGTTTTTTGGGTCAAAATCGGATAAGGACTCGCAGAGCTTTATAGATGAAATATCGAGAACCTTGCGGATAATACATGCTTCGGATGTGGAGTCGGTAGAGTTGGCCTTCTATAGTTTACGAGATGTGGCAGTTCATTGGTATACGGTTTGAATGTCTTCTAGAGAAGTCAATGCTCCTCCACCGGTATGGCAAGAGTTTTCTGGATGCTTTTCTCCGACATTACTTGCCACCAGAGGTTCGATGAGCTAGAGCTGACGAGTTTTTAAGTCTTAGACAAGGGAATATGAGTGCTCGAGAGTACAGTCTTCGCTTTAATACCTTGGCAAGGTAAGCCCCAGCCTTGGTAGCTGATATGGAAGACCGTGTACCTCGATTTGTGAGTGGGTTGGGGCCACATTTTATTAAGGAGTGCTTGAAGGCCTCACACTAGGAAGGAATGGATATCTCTCGTATTCAGGCCCATGCCCAGAATTTGGAAGAACAGCAGTAGCCGTAAATAGGTGAGCATGATTCTGATAGAGGTTATAGTAAGAAGGCCAGATTTTTCAGGTGCCGCCAGTGAGTTCGGAGGGAGTCAGAGGTAGCAACATTCTAGGTACTCCGGCTATTTAGTGGCTAGTGCACCTTCTCGATTGGCAAGAAAGAGATTGGATAGTCCAAATTAATCCGGACCGGTTAGAGCTCCAGAGTTTTGGGTTCCCAGTATAGAGGTAAATCTGGCTAGATGCATGAGACCGCCCTTACCACGGTGTAATCAATGTGGTAAGGCACATTCTGGACCGTGCCACTTGGGTTCGGATGTTTGCAATGCCTGTGGTTAACCAGGCCATATTATGCGTAACTGTCCATTTCTAGGCCGTCGAAGGATGGAGCAGCCTGCCGGATTGGCAGCCGGATCGTCGTCATTAGTGCACCCTCCTGGATGAGGCACTCAGACATCAGCAGATCATGGTAGAGGTTGGGGGGGGGGGGAGCGTCCAGCTTGAGCAATCCTCAGAACCGTATTTACGTATTGACGGGTCGACAGGATCTTGAGTCCTCCCCCGATGTTGTCACAGGTATATTATCAGTATTCTCTCATGATGTATATGCGTTGATTGATCCGAGTTCTACATTGTTATATGTTACGCCTTATATTGCTGGTTGAATTGATGTGAAACTTGAGTCGATTAAACCTTTCAAAGTGTTTCATTAATGAGACGTTAGTATGATTAGATGGAAGTTGTAACTTCTTCTTGAAGTAAGAAGTGGAAAGGGATAAGTATGTGTTTAAATACGACCCTTGAGTGTAAATATGCTAATGATTTAAGAGTACAAAGGGGTAGAAGAGATAAGAGAATGATGTACGTAACTAAACCAGATATCGACAAGGGCCTTTTTATTATATAAAATATATTGGCAAGGATGTTGTACAGAGGTACGAGTATAAAGAGATATGGATATAAGACAAAGTTAGGACTAAGGTACAGAAAGATTCTTTTTCAGAAGTCCTCTTATCATAAGATTATTGAGTTAGCAATATAAGGCTGAATAGCTAAAGAAGGATGTGAACGATGCTTTGAAGAAATTAGTGGTATGATGGTATATGAATGAGTTTGAAGTCGTAAGTTGATATAAGATGTACCCTTCATTAAGGAGATGAATTTGTAGTTTAAAAGAGGTTTGTCTAAAGACCGAGTGTTTATGTGGCAAAGAGAAGGAGGAACATTAACAATCAGAGCAGATTTTGAGAATAAAATTGGCACTAGATACCATCACGGTGATGAAATGGAAAAGTGAGTAATAGGAGAAAGGTGATTTTGGAAGAACAGTAAAGAAACTATGAATATCCTTTTGAGGAAATATTAGGCCCATCCAGGAGCAGTACGTCTACGGGAATATGTGACTCGTTACAAATAGGTCCAACTGACCAGATGAATTTAGACGGCAAATAGTCATAACTAAGATTAGTTACGGATTTGCTGAGTGCATGTACTTGCAAGGAAAAGGAGAACTAACGGGATGATAAGTATAGAATAATGGGCTAACATCCTAAGGGGGGAATATGAAACAAACAACTATTGGATCAGAAGTAGGCCTTGTTAAAAGATGGAAATATGATAATAAAGGAATTGGAAACTACCTCAAAGGGATATTACATTAGCGAGCCGATAAGATGTAAGAACGATTTGAGGATACGTATAACCAGTAAGTCATATGCATGAGTCAGTCATGTGCAGGGCTAAGCAAAGACTGAAAGGGAGCACACTGAGGAGGAAATTACTCAGAATTTCAAGATAAGAGTGTAATAGGAAGTTTCGAAAAGAAGAAGCAGAGAAGGATTGAGTATGATGATATTCGAAGTAGATAGTAGACTAAGATAAAAGTTAAGTGAAATAGCCACCGCGAGCTAGTTGTGTGGATACAAAGTTCAAAGATGTCCTGAACAATTAGGAAAGCATTGTACAGGGAAGCCTTAAAGGCGAAAGTATTCGTTTTAATCTAGTAATATCTTGTCTATGCAAGGAAGTGGAGTTATTAATTGAGAAGGACTAAAATGAAAATGAAATATTCGGAGGAACGCGATTATTTGATGATACAAATGTGTATGATAATGATATGAGAATTCCAGGCATAGAATGTTCAGGAAATGGTCAGCATGGAATTATTCGATTATCTAGTAGCTTTGGTTGCCTGATTAAGATGTTCAGTTCTCTACTAGCACATGAGGATCAATATATACAGAGAAACCTAAAGAATATAGATTACTTCTGTATTCTTTTCCACCTTGCGATAAGTGGGTAAGTAGAGCACATTTTTCCGACCTCCAAGGGTATGTCATGAGCATGTATATTAGAACCTTGAAGGAAATTAGGATGACCAGTTAGTATGGATTGAATTTTCATATGGTATTAGTCATCATTCCAATATCCATATGGCTAATATGAAGTTCTATAACAATGGGAGAATGTCAGATTGTTTGAAATTTGGAATCCTATTCTGGAGAAATTTATGAAAAGGAATAAGGAGGGTAAGTATGACCCTTGGAACTCTTAGAATTCGCAAGATGATAGTCGAAGGACCTACTAGATTTACCCCCAAAATCGAAATCTGTATATTCAGTCTTTTACATGTCTATGCTTCGCCAGTGTATTGAGAAATTCCCCCATAGTTGTACTAATTGATGATATTTGGAGTACAAAACAATTATCGTATGAGTAAGTCCCTACTACCCTCTCAGATCGCCAAAGTTTTAGGATTGTAGATTAAAAACCAGGGATGTGTGTGAAGGTAGAAGAGATGACTTAAGAAGTTAAGAAAGATATGAGATCCAAGTATCCGCATTTGTCTCCATTACTAAAGGAGATCTAGATTGAGACATTATAACCTTCAGGTTGGTAGTACTACAGCTACAGAGGAAGCTCTACTAAAAACTCCCATGGGATCTCTAAGAGTTCAACATTCGAAGACGAACGATTTTAAAGGGGGAGAGAATGTTACACCCCGAAAATTTTCACGTCGCTTGTAAACTAACGTAATCTCGGAGAGGTCATGGAACCCTTATAAGGTTAACGGATACTCTTAACAAGTGTTAAGAAAGTGTCTGAAGGTTCCAGGATCAGGCACATCGAAGAAAATAAGTTTGTAAAAAATTTGACAGAAATTTTGGGTCAACTTCAGAGAGGTATATCTCCTAGTATATCAGGAGTTTTGAGGTGTTTCAAGAGCCTAAAATGAAGTTCGTCGAGTGTAGTTTCCAACGCAACAAACTGTTCGTCAATATGACATCGGAGTAGGGAGTTATGGGCATTTTAAAACAGACTAACAGAAGCCCGCGAAGCTAAGCGGAAATTCTAGAAATCATTTAAAAGCCCACCAATTTCGGCCCATTAGCCCCAAACCGAATTGGAATACTATATATACCCCTTAAGTCATCTAAATCATTTAACTTTTCACCATTTATCATCTCCACACCTCTCTAGAACTTCCCACAACATTCATTCAATATCCAAATCCCCCTTAACATATCCCAAATCCTCTAGAACATTCCTCCAACTTCTACAACATGCAGATATATTCCTACAAGTCTATATGACAATTTTGGTCATTTGTATTTCATTTTTAGCATAGCCCCAAGTCCTAGAAACTTCTCCAAACATATTCCAACAAATTTTCAAGCCTAAACAAAAGATCGAAGTGAAGATTAAAGTGGTTAAGGGTTTCCAAGTGAGGTCTACACTTGTCTCCTCTTCTTGAAGAAGTTTGAGTGAGTATTTTTAAGATGGAGAAACCATGGAATTGAAGTGTTCTTGAATTTTGAGGTAAGATTTCATATTAGTTTCATGTTTATGAGTTTGTTTGGTAATTATGTTAAGATTTGAGGAGAGGAAAATTGGAGGAAAAGTTCAAATATGCATTTGATGATATTTTGAGTTGTGAATTAACTTGAGTTATAATTATTAGTATATTTTGAGCATAATCTTGTTATGAGGGATAATAATGATGTTAAGGAATTGTCGTATACGAGTGTATAAGGGGTTGCATTAAGTTGTTGTTATGAAATGATTATGAAAAGAATTTTTGGGATGGAATTGAGTATAGTTTGAATGTAATATTTTGATTATGGAATTTTTGGTGTTTTATTGTGCCTTGGGAGTTGTTTTGAAGATTGGAAGGAGTAAAAGATATAGGGGAGATGCTGCTCGAATTTCGGCAGATTCTAACGCGGTTTAATTTGAAGGCTTACGATAAACATATGACGATAAGCCTAACAATAATATGAATTCTCTTGAATGTAGATTTACGAGCTTGGGAGGATAAGCGTTAAATAGTTAAGGAAGACCAAAAAGGTATGTTAAGGCTAGTCCCTTTCTTTCTAAAGGCATGATTCTTTTCTTATGAACCCATACATGTTATCCATAACATCCTTATTCCCAAAAAGGTAGAAGGTCATGATTCTCAAAGTTCTTATATTTCTAAAGATAGATGTTTCCTATGATGATAATGATGATGATGCTGATCCCATTTCTAGAGATTCCAAAGTTTACAGTCTTGATGCTATTATGACATTATTGAGCTTATTTCATGATTTCTTTGACTTTATTCGTTGTTATTGATCTCACCTTTTGATAATCGTTCTTTCAAGGTGAGATATAGCGATGATGATTGCTCCATAATATAAATCAGAGGTTACCGACCTTACGTCACTTCGATAGAGTAGTAACATTTAATTGGGCTCCCGTGATGTTATATGTATTTATATATGTGTAATTTAGATACTTACCGAGCCTTAACGGCCGGGAAAGATACTATACATATGTTACCGCGCCTTAACGGCCGAGCAAGATACTATACATTTATTACCGCGCCTTAACGGCCGGGAAAGGTACTATACATTTATTACCGCACCTTAACGGCCGGGCAAGATACTATATATATACAACACTGAGCCTCAATGGCCGGGCAGGATATTATATATGTATATATGGAAAAGTTTTTTAAAAAAAAGCTAAGCATGCACAACATCCACCCTAAAATGGCATTCAGAGGCACAGGTTGATCTCTTTTATATTACTTTATCTTCATATTTTCATTATGTTGTTATTCATGCCTTACATACTTAGTACATTATTCGTACTGACGTTCTTTCTTGTGGACGCTGCGTTCATGCCCACAGGTAGACAGGTACCCATATCTGATCCTGTGGGCTTAATCAGCGGAGTCTCAGGAGCGCTCCATTTACTTTGGATCTATAGTCTATTGGTATTGCTCTTTGTGTATATACTTGGGCATGGCGGACTCCTACCCCGTTATTATGGATTTCTGTATTCTATATAGAGGCTCGTAGATAGATGTATATAGCTAGATGTCCCATAACCATATCCGTTCATATTGTTGTATAATATTTTGGCAGCCTTGTCAGCTTGTGATGATGGGCATAGTTGTTGATGATTATATAGAAATGTGCCATTATCTTGTGGTATGTGCCCTGACAGACCATGATACCCATGAGCTATATTTGTGGTCCACCTAGAGATGGTTATGAGATGTATGTTTAGAGGTGCTCGATAGGTTAGCTCTAGGTGCTCATCATGGCCCCTTGGTTGGGTCGGGACGAAAGTGGTATCAGAACAGTTTGTCCTTGGGTATGTCTACGAGCCTTGTCCAATAGAGTCTTATTTATGGGTGTAAAGCGCGCCACACTTATAAACTCGAGGCTGCAGGGCATTTAGGAATGATTGACCTTTCTTTCTCATCCTAGATCGTGTGATAGAGCTATGTTATCAGGATTCCTTTTTTTCCTAATCGTGTGTTATGATTTCAGTGATGCCTGTGAAGAGAAAAGCTACGGCGGCCTAGAAGAGAAAAACAGTAGCTGGAAGGCAGACTAAATAGGAGCCACCGGCAGATATGGAGGAAGGTGAGTTCCACAATGAGGTTCCATCTCGGACCTCTCCTACTTTACCCATTTCAGAGGAGCAAGAAGGGGTCTCAGCTCCAGCTCCAATACCCCTTGTTCCCTCACCAGATGCCACGGGCCAGGAGATGAAATAGGGCATTCTTTTGCTGACTCAATTAGTTGCTGCTCAGGCCCAGCGGCAAAGTACGGAACATGGTGATAGAGCTGTCAATGCTAGAGCCCGTGATTTCATTAGTTTGAACCCTCCGAAGTTTTTTGGGTCAAAACCGGATGAGGACCCGCAAAACTTTATAGACGAAATATCGAAAACCTTGCGGATAATACATGCTTCGGATGTGGAGTCGTAGTTGGCCTCCTATAGATTACGGGATGCTGTAGTTCATTGGTATACGGTTTGGATGTCTTCTAGAGGAGTCAATGCTCCTCCACCGGTATGGCAAGAGTTTGTGGATGCTTTTCTCCGCCATTACTTGCCGCCAGAGGTTCGACAAACCAGAGCTAACGAGTTTTTGAATCTTAGACAAGGGAATATGAGTGCTCGAGAGCCCAGTCTTTACTTTAATTCCTTGGCAAGGTATGCCCCAGCCTTGGTAGCTGATATAGGAGACCGTGTACATCGGTTTGTGAGTGGGTTGGGGCCACATTTGATTAAGGGGTACTTAACGGCCTCACTCCAGGAAGGAATGGATATCTCTCGTATTTAGGCCCATGCCCAGAATTTGGAAGAACAGCAGCAGCCACAAAGAGGTGAGCGTGATTCTGATAATGGTTATAGTAAGAAGGCCAGATTTTCAGGTGCCGCCAGTGAGTTCGGAGGTTGTCAGAGGTAGCAACATTCTAGGCACTCAGGCCATTCAGTGGCTAGTGCACCTCCTCGATTGGCAGGCAAGAGATTTGATTGTCCTAATTATGCCGGACCGGGTCAGAGCTCCAAAGTTTCGAGTTCCCAGTATAGACGTGAATCTAGTCAGATAAAACCACCCTTACCAAGGTGTAATCAATGTGGCAAGCCACATTCTGTACCGTGCCGCTTGGGTTCGGATGTTTGCAATGCCTGTGGCTAGCCAGGCCATATTATGTGTAAGAGTCCATTTCTAGGCCGTCGAAGGATGGTGCAGCCTACCGGATCGGTAGCCGGATCATCGTCATCGGCGCGCCCTCCAGGACAAGACACTCAGACATCAGCAGGTTATGGTAGAGGTAGAGGGGGAGCGTCCAGCTTGAGCAGTCCTCAGAACCGTATTTACGCATTGATGGGTCGACAGGATCTTGAGTCCTCCCCCGATGTTGTCACAGGTATATTGTCAGTATTCTCTCATGATGTACATGCGTTGATTGATCCGAGTTCTACATTGTTATATCTTACTCCTTATATTGCTGGTTGGATTGGGGCAAAACTTGAGTCGATTAAACCTTTCAAAGTGTTTTATTAATGAGACATTAGTATGATTAGATGGGAGTTGTAACTTCTTCTCGAAGTAAGAAATGGAAGGGGATAAGTATGTGTTTAAATACGACCCTTGAGTATGAATATGCTAATGATTTAAGAGTACAAAGGGGTAAAAGAGATAAGAGAACGTTGTACGTAACTAAACCAGATATCGACAAGGGCCTTTTTATCATATAAAATATATTGGCAAGGATGTTGTACGGAGGTTCGAGTATAAGGAGATATGGATATAAGATAAAGTTAGGACTAGGTACAGAAAGATTCTTTTTCAGAAGTCCTCTTGTCATAAGATTATTGAGTTACTAATATAATGCTGAATAGCTAATGAAGGATGTGAACGATGCTTTGAAGAAATTAGTGGTATGATGGTATATGAATGAGTTTGAAGTCATAAGTTGATATACGATGTACCCTTCATTAAGGAGATGAATTTGTAGTTTAAAAGAGGTTTGTCTAAAGACCGAGTGTTTATGTGGCAAAGAGAAAGAACATTAACAATGCGGATTTTGAGAATAAAATTGGCACTAGATACCATCACGGTGATGAAATGGAAAAGTGAGTAATAGGAGAAAGGTGATTTTGGAAGAACAGTAAAGAAACTGTGAAGATCCTTTTGAGGAAAGATTAGGCCCATCCAGGACCAGTACATCTACGAGAATATGTGACTCGTTACAAATAGGTCCAACCAACCAGATAAATTTAGACAGCGAATAGTCATGGCTAGGATTAGTTACGGATTTGCTGAGAGCATGTACTTGCTAGGAAAAGGAGAACTAATGGGATATTAAGTATAGAATAATGGGCTAACACCCTAAGGGGGGAAGATGAGACAAACAAATATTGGATCAGAAGTAGGCCTTTTTAAAAGATGGAAATATGATAATAAAGGAATTGGAAACTACATCAAAGGGATATTACACTAGCAAGCCGATAAGATGTATGAACGATTTGAGGATAAGTATAACCAGTCAGTCATATGCATGAGTCAGTCATGTGCAGGGCTAAGCAAAGACTGAAAGGGAGCACACTGAGTATGATGGTATTCGAAGGAAATTACTCAGAATTTCCTTATAAAAGTGTAATAGGAAGTTCATAAAAGAAGAAGCAGAGAAGGATTGAGTATGATGGTATTCGAAGTAGATAGTAGACTAAGAAAAAAGTTAAGTGAAATAGCCACCGCGAGCTAGTTGTGTGGATACAAATTTCCAGCATCACAGAACAGTTAGGAAAGCATTGTACAGGGAAGCCTTAAAGGCGAAAGTATTTGAGCTAGAATCTAGTAACATCTTGTTGATGGAAGGAAGTGGAGTTATCAATTGAGAAGGACTAAAATGAAATATTTGGAGGAACGCGATTATTTGATGATACAAATGTGTATGATAATGATATGAGAATTCCAGGCATAGAATGTTCAGGAAATGATCAGCATGGAATTATTCGATTATCTAGTAGCTTTGGTTACCCGATTAAGATGTTCAGTTCTCTACTAGCACATGAGGATCAGTATATATAGAGAAACCTAAAGAATATAGATTAATCCAGTATTCTTTTCCACCTTGAGATAAGTGGGTAAGTAGAGCACACTTTTCCGACGTCCAAGGGTATGTCATAAGCATGTATATTAGAACCTTGAAGGAAATTAGGATGACCAGTTAGTATGGATTGAATTTTCATATGGTATTAGTCATCATTCCAATATCTATATGGCTAATATGAAGTTCTATAACAATGGAGAATGTCAGATTGTTTGAAATTTGGAATCTCATTCTGGAGAAATTTACAAAAATTAACAAGGAGGGTAAGTATGACCCTTGGATATCTTAGACTTCGCAAGATGATAGTCAAAGGACTTACTAGATTTACCCCCAAAAATCAAAATCTGTATATTCAGTCTTTTACATGTCTATGCTTCGCCAGTGTATTGAGAAATTCCCCCATAGTTGTACCAATTGATGATATTTGGAGTATAGAACAATTATCGTATGAGGAAGTCCCTTCTACCCTCTCAGATCGCCAAAGTTTTAGGATTGTGGATTAAAAACCAGGGATGTATGTGAAGGTAGAAGAGATTACTTAAGAAGCTCAGAAAGATATGAGATCCAAGTATTCGCATTTTTCTCCATTACTAAAGAAGATCTATATTGAGACATTATAACCTTCAGGTTGGTAGTTGTCACGACCCAACCGGAGGGCCGCGACGGGCACCCGGTGCCAGCCCACCCGGGCACCTCTTAACATTTACATATACTTAGCGTACTCGTACTCATACTGATGTCGTATACATAGCATTTATATAGCATACCCGACCACGAAGGTTCGGTGTTTCACATACCTGGCCCTACCAAGGCTCAGTGTCATACATACCTGGCCCTACCAAGGCTCAGTGTTATCCGTACCCAACTGCAGTGGTGTGCGCGCATTATCTATATACATATATACATACATATTATACATACTACCCGGCCGTATAGGCTCGGGGTTTCATGGTAGCCACACATGGGCACATATACATATAAGCATCTTTAGAATTATTGCCATCGTCGTTCATTTCGTCTATCCTTAAAGGATTACTCGTCGTATAAGGAATTTAATACAATCGTATCATATCGGGGATCATAAGCTTAGTAGCTTTTGGAGATAGGATCATCGGAGAATATCGTAGGCTCATAGAAGGATAAATATTTGGCCAAAGAACCATGCCTTATGAAAGAAGGGTTAGCCTTACATACCTTTCCGTTCAACTATTCTATCACTTGCACGTGCTTCTTCGACGCTCACGTTCTACCTTCATTAGAGTTATACTAACATTAGAGAATTGATGACTTAACATACATGACTAAATCTAGAGAAAATCAGACAGCGTCTCCTTTATTTATACGACTTCCTCCATATCATATATCAACTCCCAAACATCATTAATAACATTCACAACATCATAACGATAGCCTTAAATCACCTACATTATCCTTACTCCTCAATTCATTCCCAATCATCCATATTCATGGTCATATCACATGATTACGTTCGTTCATATGCAATGTCTATTCCATGTTCTCAACATCATTTATAACATGATTATAATCATAATGTATCAAGAATCGTAACTCAATCCAAACATTTACTCAAAAGTGACACTACTCCCACATTTATGACCCATTTTCTATTTCTTTAAATAATCCAAGTGTTTCAACTTTCAAATACCTTCAATAACATGGAAACATCATAATAATTACCTTAGATGGTGTAGGAATGAACCTTGGGTGCAAACACCTCACTTGAGCAAAACCTTAGTTTCACCTTTACTTGGATTCTTGTCATGGATGAACTTTAATGGGTTTCTTATACTTGATTCACTTGGTTTGATGAAGTTGAGCACTAATTTCTCTTGAAGTCTTGTGGGAGAAGTGTAGAGAAATATTCTAGAGAGAAGTGGAAATGAAATGAAATAAGACTTGGTCCCTTATTAATAATCTCAATCGTCCCGACTCGAACATACGGACCAACATACGGTCCATATATTTTCACTGGCCATATGTCTGGACCGTATGTTTGGTCCAGTGAGGTGTGCCATTCTGGGCTGGACCTACGGCTGGACATATGGTCCGTGTATTTTATACAGCCCGTATGTCTGGCCGTATAATGTCCAGTTATCCGAGACTTGTTCTCGGCGACTCGTTTGATCTCCAATCCTTATGGAACCTTCTTGACACTTGTTTATCAACTCATTAATATTCTAAGGGACATTATAACTCTTCTCCAAAGCCTCATTAAATCGTCATTAACTCGTTACTCGTAAATCCTTTCCGATACTTGTCGTATGCCTTGCCTTCTCTTGGCAACTTTCTCGTCTAACGTCGAATGTCCTTAAAATCTTAATTAGGGTCATCATATGTCATTATTTACTTATTACGACCCCATAAACTTCGTGTCCTTCGTTAGTCTATTCGCTACGCATCAATGGAAAATTTTCCGAGGTGTAACATTCTTCCCCCCTTAAGAACATTCGTCCTCGAATGTTAAGCACTCGGGAATTCTACAAAATTTTTGCCAGAGTTTCCCCTATAATATGGCACTACCATCCTGTCACAACAACCCATAATAATAATGCCTCACAGGGCCACAACGTAATAGCAATAGAATTTGGCCACACACAACCCAAATGCATAAAAAGGAAAACATACATACCTTATGATCTTGATGTCTCATCTTGGCCCTCTTCCGGGGGCTGAAATAAGTGCGGATATTTGGATCTCATGATTTCTTCCGCTTCCCATGTCATCTCTTCTCGGTTATTATTTCTCCACAAAATCTTAACTGAGGCCACTTCTTTTTTCTAAGCCTCCGTACTCGCCTATCTAATATGGCAATGGGTATCTTTTCATAAGTTAACTTTTCTGTCACTTGAACATCATTTACTGGGACGATCCTAGTAGGATCTCCAACACATTTACGAAGCATCGAGACATGGAAAACTAGATGAACTGACTCCAAATCAGGAGGTAGATCTAATTCGTAAGCCACTTTTCCTACCTTGCGCACAATTTCATAAGGCCCAATGTACCGGGGACTTAACATCCCCTTTTTGCCAAATCTCATAACGCCCTTCATCGGCGACACTTTCAAGAATACCCAATCTTTCACTTGGAACTCTAAGTCCCTTCGACGATTATCCGCATAAGACTTTTGACGACTTTGGGTTGCTAGTAACCGATCTTGTATGAGCTTAACTTTCTCTATGGCTTGCTGGACCCCATCAATTTAGCCTCTCCTGTTTAAACCACCTAATTGGGGATCTACACTTTCGCACATATAAAGCCTCATACGGTGCCATTTGGATGCTAGAATGATAACTGTTATTGTAAGAAAATTCAATGAGTGGTAAGTGATCATCCCAATTACCTCCGAAATCTAACATACATGCCCATAACATATCCTCAAAAGTCTGAATGGTACGTTCAGCCTGTCCATCAGTCTGTGGATGAAATGCCGTGCTAAGGCTCACATGAGTCCCCAAACCTTCTTGGAAGGACTTCTAGAAATTAGCCGTAAACTGAGTTCCCCTATCTGAGATAATAGATACCGGAACACCATGAAGTCGCACCATCTCTTTAACATAGAGCTTTGCATAATCTTCTGCCACATACGTTGTTCTGACTGGTAAGAAATGAGCTGACTTAGTGAGTCTATCCACAATCACCCATATGGAAGCATACTTACGTCGAGCACGGGGTAAGCCTGTAATAAAGTCCATGTTAATTACTTCCCACTTCCAAGTTGGGATTTTTATAGCTTGCAACAATCCGCCCGGCTTTTGGTGCTCGACTTTCACTTGTTGACAATTGGAACATTGAGCTACAAATTTCGCTATATCTTTCTTCATCCCATTCCACCAATATATGGACTTAAGATCATGATACATTTTTGTTGCTCCGGGGTGGATAGAATAACGGGAACAATGGGCTTCCCTCAATATTTGGTGGCGTAAACCCACCACATTAGGAACACATAATCTGCCTGGACATCGGAGAACTCCGTCTCCTGCAATCTCAAACGATGACTCCTCTTTCTGAGGGAGTGTATCTCTGTAATGCTTTAGCATGGGATCTTCGTATTGTCGCTCTTTCACTTCCACTACTAGCGACGAAACTGCTGAACTCTGAATGGTAGTTCCCCTGCTACCTGAGTCCACTACTCGGACTCCTAGACTAGCTAACTGCTGGAACTCACGAGCCATTTCTCTTTTCTCTGGTTGTACATCGCACAAACTTCCCATGGATCTGCGGCTAAGAGCATCAGCCATAACATTTGCCTTTCCGAGGTGATATAGAATGTCAACATCATAATCTTTAAGCAATTCCAACCATCGTCGCTGTCGCAAATTCAACTCTTTCTCGCTTGAAGATATCCAAGGCTCTTATGATCGGTGTAAATATCTACATGGACACCATATAAATAATGTCTCCATATCTTTAATGCATGAATCACTGCAGCCAATTCTAGATCATGGGTTGGATAATTGTTTTCATGTTTCCGTAATTGCCTTGAAACATACACAATCACCTTGCCATGTTGCATCAATACATAGCCTAGCCTAATACTTGAAGCATCGCAATAACAACGTAGCCTTCCAATCCCTCTGGAAGTGTTAGGACTAGTGCAGAAGTCAATCTATCTTTTAGCTCTTGGAAACCACGTTCACAAGCATCTGTCCATTGAAACTTTGCTGATTTCTCGGTCGCCAGGAGTGGTGCAGAGATGGAAGAAAAACCCTCAACAAATCTCCTGTAATACCCTGCTAATCCCAGAAAGCTACAAACCTCCGTAGGAGTTGTGGGCCTTGGCCAAGACTTCACGGCCTCAATCTTTTGGCTATCTACCCGAATACCATCGGCTGAAATAATGTGCCCCAGAAATGTCACTGAGTTCAACCAGAACTCACACTTAGAAAATTTCACAAACAACTCTCGAGTTCGAAGAACTCTAAGGACAGTACGCAAATGATCCGCATGTTCTGCCTCGGATCTAGAATACACCAAGATATCGTCGATGAATACAATCACGAACAAATCTAGAAAGGGCCTGAACACATCGTTCATCAAATCCATAAACACCACCGGTGCATTAGTTAGCCCAAATGACATTACCTGGAACTCAAAATGGCCATATCTTGTTCTGAAGGCTGTCTTAGGGATATCTTTCTCCCTAACCCTCACTTGATGATACCCGGATCTTAAATCTATCTTGGAAAACCATTTGGCACCTTGTAACTGATCAAATAAGTCATCAATCCTCGGAAGAGGATATTTATTCTTGATCGTCACCTTATTCAATTGCCGATAATCAATGCACATTCTCAAGGAGCCATCTTTCTTTCGGACAAATAATACGGGTGCTCCCCACAGGGATGAACTAGGCCTAATAAAGCCTTTCTCAAGTAAGTCTTTCAATTGCTCCTTCAACTCTTTCAATTCTGCAGGAGCCATTCTATAAGGAGGAATAGATATAGGCTTAGTGTCTGGCAACACATAAATAGCAAAATCAATCTCCCGCTCAAGAATGAGGCCTGGGAGCTCTTCCGGGAACACATCCGGAAATTCATTCACTACAGGAACTGACTGAAGAGTCGGCGGTTCACCTTCTACATCTTGAACCCGAACTAGATGATAAATGAAACCTTTTGCGATCATTTTCCTTGCCTTTAGATAGGAAATAAACCTACCCTTTGGTGACGCTGTATTTCCTTTCCATTCGAAAACTGGTTCTCTCGGGAATTGGAAGCGAACCATTTTCATTCTACAATCAACATTGGCATAGCAAGAAGCCAACCAATCCATGCCCATAACATCAAAATCCACCATTTTTAACTCATGTAAGCCAATCATAGTACGACGATCATAAATCACAATTACACAATTTCTATATACTCGGCTAGCTATTACCGATTCACCAACGGGTGTAGACACCTCAAAAGGTTTAATCGACTCCGGTTTGACTCTAAACCGACCCGCAATATACGGAGTAACATATGACAATATGGAGCCAGGATCTATCAAAGCATATACATCATGAGAAAATACCGATAATATACCTGTGACAACATCGGGAGATGACTCAAGATCTTGGCGTCCAGCCAAAGCATAAATACGGTGCTGAGGACCGCTAGAACTGGGGACTCTCTCTCTGCCTCTACCATGGCCGACTGGCGCATGTGAACCAGGCCCCATAGGGCGTATAGAAGATGAAGATCCGGCTATCAACCCTAAAGGCTAGGTCCTACCTCTACCACCAACTGAGGGGCAATCTCGCATAATATGGCCTGGCCGACCACATGAATAGCAACCCTCTGAACCCAATCTGCACTGACCCTAATGTAACTTTTCACACTGGGAACATCGTGGTACGGGTGGCCTCGCCTGAACCAAATCACCTCTAAACTGAGATCCCAAAAAGCTCTGGCTCGGCTCGGGATGAGTAGATCTATCAAATCTCTGGCCTGAAAATCGTGGAGGCGCACTAATCATAGAATGGCCTGAATTCCTCAAAAACTGCTGTCTGCCCCCGCCTCTATGCTCACTTATCGGACCCGAAGATCTAGCCCTCTTGTTATGCCCTCTATCATGCTCATGCTCACTTCTTTGTTGCTGTAGACTTTCTTCTAAATTCTGAGCATGGGCTTGGATGCGTGAAATATCCATATTGTCCTGAAGGGACGCAGTCAGGCACCTATCCATCAAATGTGGCCCTAGGCCTTTCACAAACCGGTGTACTCGGTCACCCATATCCGCTACCATGACCGAGGCATACCTAGCTAAAGAATTGAAGCGCAGACTATACTCTAGAGCACCCATGCCCCCTTGCCTCAAATTTAAGAACTTGTAGGCTCTAGCTCACCGAACTTCCGGAGGCAAATAATGTCGGAGAAATGCATCTACAAATTCTTGCCATACCGGAGGAGGTGCATTGGCTCCCCGTGAAGCCATCCAAACCGTATACCAATGAATCGCAACATCCCTCAATCTATAGGACGCTAATTCCACCTATTCGGTGTCCGAAGCATGTATCAACCGAAGTGTCCTCAACATACCATCAATAAAATTCTGAGGGTCCTCATCCGGCTTTGATCAAAAAAATTCCGGAGGATTCAAACTAATGAAATCACGGGCCCTTACACTAACAGCCCTATCACCTTGCCCCGAACTTTGCCGCTGAGTCTGGGCAGCAACTAATTGAATAAGCAAATGAATGGCCTCTTTCACATCATGGGGCTGAGGCTCCCTCACGCTCCTCTAATATAGGCACTGAACGGGAGGACTGAGATTGAGCCGCACTCTGGGACTCACTTTCCTCTACTACCAGTGGCGGTGCTCTTTCAGCCCGCTTTTCTACCACCGTCTTGCCCTTTTGGGCTGCTGTAGCCTTTCTCTTTACAGGCATTTCTGAAATACACAATACACGGTTAAGGAACAAGAAGTTCTTACGTCATAGCTCTATAGCATGATTCTTATGAAGAAAGAAGGTGATTCATTCCTAAAATGTCCGTAGTTTCTTGTTTATAAGTGTGGCGCGCAACACACCCATAACCAAGACTCTACTAGACACGGTTCGTAGACACACCCTAGGACAGAACTGTTCTGATACCACTTTTGTCACGACCCAACCGGAGGGCCGCGACGGGCACCCGGTGCTAGCCCACCCGGGCACCTCTTAACATACATTCACATCACATCTAGGTAAGCCACATAGTTAAATCATGCTTTTCATTCATCATCATTCTTATCTCATTGGGCGACAATTTACTTATATCATCGTTAACATCTATGCCCATATAAATGTACATAAGCCGACGAGGGTGACAAAATAATATCCCAAAATATAGGCCGACAAGACCAAACATATCTAACCATATACACATGTCTACGAGCCTCAAAGAAAAGTATGTCATATCATATAGGCGGGACAGGAAGTATGTACACAAAAGAATCTATACCAAAAGATGCAGCTTCGAATGAAATGGAGCTCCGCTATGTAGTCCTTGAATAATGAGGCTATGGATCGAGCCTGTCTTCGTGGCCACCTGAGGGCATGACGCAGCGTCCACAAATAAAAGGACGTCAGTATGAAGAATGTACTGAGTATGTAAAGCATGATCAATATCAATATGAAAGCATAATAGGCAACATATGAAATAGCATAAGATGGGAGATAATAGTATCATCGTCATAGCACTTACTTGCTTTCCATAGGGACATTCCGTTTCTATTGCGTATCCGTGTACATACATCCATATCTGTACTCAATTACCTTTCGTATCCGTTCTCGTGTTCGTATTCATATTTCCATTCATACTCATATTCATATCATTTACATCTCATATACATTGCATATACATAGCCTTTACATAACATTTACATATACTTAGCGTACTCGTACTCATACTGATATCGTATACATAGCATTTATATAGCATACCCGACCACGAAGGTTCGGTGTTTCACATACTTGGCCCTACCAAGGCTCAGTGTTATCCGTACCCAACTGCAGTGGTGTGCGCGCATTATCTATATATATATACATACATATTATAGATACTACCCGGCCGTATAGGCTCGGGGTTTCATGGTAGCCACACATGGGCACATATACATATAAGTATCTTTAGCATTATTGCCATCGTCGTTCATTTCGTCTATCCTTAAAGGATTACTCGTCGCATAAGGAATTTAATACAATCGTATCATATCGGGGATCATAAGTTTAGTAGATTTTGGAGATAGGATCATTGGAGAATATCGTAGGCTCATAGAAGGATAAATATTTGGCCAAAGAACCATGCATTATGAAAGAAGGTTTAGCCTTACATACCTTTCCGTTCAACTATTCTATCACTTGCACGTGCTTCTTCGACACTCACGTTCTACCTTCTTTAGAGTTATACTAACATTAGAGAATTGATGACTTAACATACATGACTAAATCCAGAGAAAATCGGACAGCACCTCCTTTATTTATACGGCTTCCTCCATCTCATATGTCAACTCCCAAACATCATTAATAACATTCACAACATCATAACGATAGCCTTAAATCACCTAGATTATCCTTACTCCTCAATTCATTCCCAATCATCCATATTCATGGTCATATCACATGATTACGTTCGTTCATATACAATGCCTATTCCATGTTCTCAACATCATTTATAACATGATTATAATCATAATGTATCAAGAATCGTAACTCAATCCAAACATTTACTCAAAAGTGACACTACTCCAATATTTATGACCCATTTTCTATTTCTTTAAATAATCCAAGTGTTTCAACTTTAAAATACCTTCAATAACATGGAAACATCATAAAAATTACCTTAGATGGTGTAGGAATGAACCTTGGGTGCAAACACCTCACTTGAGCAAAACCCTAGTTTCACCTTTACTTGGATTCTTGTCTTGGATGAACTTTAATGGGTTTCTTATACTTGATTCACTTGGTTTGATGAAGTTGAGCACTAATTTCTCTTGAAATCTTGTGGGAGAAGTGTAGATAAATATTCTAGAGAGAAGTGGAAATGAAATGAAATAAGACTTGGTCCCTTATTAATAATCATCGAACTGTCCCGATCGTAACATACGGACCAACATACGGTCCGTATATTTTTCACTGGCCGTATGTCTGGACCGTATGTTTGGTCCAGTGAGGTGTGCCATTCTGGGCTGAACCTACGGCTGGACATGCGGTATGTGTATTTTATAAGGCCAGTATGTCTGGCCGTATAATGTCCAGTTATCCGAGACTTGTTCTCGGCGACTCGTTTGATCTCCAATCCTTATGGAACCTTCTTGACACTTGTTTATCACCTCATTAACATTCTAAAGGATGTAATAACTCTTCTCCAAAGCCTCATTAAATCATCGTTAACTCGTTACTCATAAATCCTTTCCGATACTTGTCGTATGCCTTGCCTTCTCTTGGCAACTTTCTCGTCTAACGTCGAATGTCCTTAAAATCTTACTTAGGGTCATCATATGTCATTCTTTACTTATTACGACCCCGTATACTTCGTGTCCTTCGTTAGTCTATTCGCTACGCATCAAAGGAAAATTTTTCGAGGTGTAACAGTAGTACTACAGCTACAGAGGAAGCTCTACTAAAAACTCCTATAGGATCTCTGAGAGTTCAGCATTCCAGGACGAACGGTTTTAAAGGGGGGGAGACTGTTACACCCTAAAATTTTTCACGTCGCTTATAAACTGACGTAAGCTCGGAGAGGTCATGGAACCCTTATAAGGTTAAGGGATACTCTTAACAAGTGTTAATCAAGTGTCTAAAGGTTCCGGGATCAAGCAAATCGAAGAAAATAAGTTTACAAAATTTTGAAAAAAAATGGACAGAAATTTTGGGTCAATTTCAGTGAGGTATATCTCCTGGTATATCAGGAGTTTTGAGGTGTTTCAAGAGCCTAAAATGAAGTTCGTCGAGTGTAGTTTCTACTGAAACAAACCATTCATAAATACGACATCGGAGTAGGGAGTTATGGGTGTTTTAAAACGGAATGACACAAACCCGCGAACCTACGCGAAAATTCTAGAAATCATTTAAAAGCCCGCCAATTTCGGCCCATTAGCCGCAAACCGAATTGGACTACTATATATACCCCTTAAGTCATCCAAATCATTTAATTTTTCACCATTTATCATCTCCACACCTCTCTAGAACTTCCCACAACATCCATTCAATATTCAAATCCCCCTAAACATATCCCAAATCCTCTAGAACATTCTTCCAACTTCTACAACATGCCCATATATTCCTACAAGTCTATATGACAATTTTGGTAATTTTAATTTAATTTTTAGCATAGCCCCAAGTCCTAGAAACTTCTCCAAACATACTCCAACATATTTCCAAGCCTAAACCAAGGATCAAAGTGAAGATAAAAGTGGTTAAGGGTTTCCAAGTGAGGTCTACACTTGTCTCCTCTTCTTGAAGATGTTTGGGTGAGTATTTTTAAGGTGGAGAAACCATGGAATTGAAGTGTTCTTGAATTTTGAGGTAAGATTTCATATTAGTTTCATGTTTATGAGTTTGTTTGGTAATTATGTTAAGATTTGAGGAGAAGAAAATTGGAGGAAAAGTTCAAATATGCATTTGATGATATTTTGAGTTGTGAATTAACTTGAGTTATAATTATTAGTATGTTTTGAGCATAATCTTGTTATGAGGGATAATAATGATGTTAAGGAATATTCGTATACGAGTGTATAAGGGGTTGTATGAAGTTGTTGTTATGGATTGATTATGAAAAGAAGTTTTGGGATGGAATTGAGTATAGTTTGAATGTAATCTTTTGATTATGAAATTGTTGATGTTTCATTTTGCCTTAGGAGTTGTTTTGAAGATTGGAGGGAGTAGAAGATATAGGGGAGATCTTTGCCCGAATTTCGACGGATTCTAAAGGGGTTTAATTTGAAGGCTTAAGATAAGAATATGATGATAAGCATAACCATAATATGAATTCTCTTGAATGTAGATTTACGAGCTTGGGAGGATAAGCGTCAAGTAGTTAAGGAAGACCAAAAAGGTATGTTAAGGCTAGTCCCTTTCTTTCTAAAGGCATGATTCTTTTCTTGTGAACCTATACATGTTTTCCATAACATCCTTATTCCCAAAAAGCTAGAAGTTCATGATTCTCAAAGTTCTTATATTGCTAAAGATAGATGTTTCTTATGATGCTAATGATGATGAAGATGATCCCATTTCTAGAGATTCCAAAGTTTACAGCCTTGATGCTATTATGAGATTATTGAGCTTATTTCATGATTTCCTTGATTTTATTCATTGTTATTGATCTCACCTTTTGATAATTGTTCCTTCAACGTGAGATATAGCGATGATGATTTCTCCATAATATAAATCGGAGGTCACCGACCTTACGTCACTCCGATAGAGTAGTAACATTTAATTGGGCTCTCATGCATGTTATATGTATTTATATATGTGTAATTTAGATACTTACCGAGCCTTAACGGCCGGGCAAGACACTATACATATATTACCGCGCCTTAACGGCCGGGCAAGATACTATACATTTATTACCGCGCCTTAACGGCCGGGCAATATACTATATATATACAACACCGAGCCTCAATGGTCGGGCAGGATACTATATATGTATATATGAAAAAGTTTTTAAAAAAAAGCTAAGCATGCACAACATCCGCCTTAAAAGGGCATTCAGAGGCACAGGGTGATCTCTTTTATGTTACTTTATCTTCATACTTTCGTTATGTTGTTATTCATGCCTTTACATACTCAGTACATTATTCGTACTGACGTCCTTTCTTGTGGACGCTGCGTTCATGCCCGCAGGTAGACAGGTAGGCGGAGTCTCAGGTGCGCTCCATTTGCTTCGGAGCTGCAGTCTATTGGTATTGCTCTTTGTGTATATACTTGGGCATGGCGGTGTCCTGCCCCATCATTATGGATTTTTGTATTCTATATAGAGGCTCGTAGACAGATGTATGTAGCTAGATGTCCCATAACCTTATCGGTTCATGTTGTTGTATAATATTTTGGTAGTCTTGTCGGCTTGTGATGATGGGCATCGTTGTTGATGATTATATAGAAATGTGTCATTATCTTGTGGCATGTGCCCTTAAAGACCCTGATACCCATGAGCTATCTTTGTGGTCCACCTAGAGATAGTTATGAGATGTATGTTTAGAGGTGCTCGGTAGGTTAGCTGCAGGTGCCCGTCATGGCTCCCTGGTTGGGTCGTGACACCCCATATTTTCTAAGTTCGTTCTAGAGGCCACTTTTAAGGTAGAAAGGTGAATTCCATCCTAAGGTAAAGTTCTTAACCTCATACTTACTTAGTTTCACCTTCTAATCATTAATATGACCATAGAACCCGTAGAATCAAAGAGGGTTTATGGGGTTTTTCTTGAAAAGGCTCTCAAATGAATTGGCTTCCTAGATTGTGAATAAATGATGTCAATGTTGCTATTTATGCTAGATAATGATATATCTAGGCTTGTTAACCAATAATTTTCCATGTTAGAGTTGAATTTCATGAATTAAAGTTAGGGTTCTTAGACCTAAATTTGGGGGTTTCCGTTATATTGATGATTCTGAGAATTAATTGAGCATTCCTATAATTATAGTAATGGGTTTTGACCTTCTGGTATTGAATTTGGTATTTTGACAATAAAATTCCTGTTTTGGCCTTGAGACCCGTTTTTCCTAAATTAAGGGTTGGAATTTGAACCAAATAAAAAGTAGCCAATATGGGTATCATTATTCATGGTTTCTTATATAGAATTCTTATGTGATAGATTTTGATTATTTGGAGACGCTTCGAAAGACAAGGCAACGTGTGGGTTCGTGGCACCTGTTCGGCTGCCAGGTAGGTTACGGCTTCCCTTTCGGTAGACTCTGGTTAGTTTCATATATTCGTGTATTAGAAGGAACGGAGAATGCAGATGTAGGAATTGGAGATTTGGGATGGGATACTAGGATGGTATTGTTGTGTGATTTGTGTGTTCGGGCTTGTTCGTAGACTCCTTAGGATGTTTTGTGTGGTTTCTTGAATATTGGTGTATTTTATGTGACTTGGGAGTAGTGAAAGATACATAATTTATTTATGTCTCACGATGGAAAATTCTGTAATATGTGGTTAATTGTGTTATACCATAAATAGCGAACCTAGTTGATAATGAAAGGATAAAATGTACCAAAGATTGTGACTGAGTTCTAGATTGAGTTGTGAGGAATGATTGTGAGTGGAAGGTGAAATTACTTGTTCTAAGCTATTAGGCTCAGTTAGGGGAAGTGGTAATTGTTACACCTCGAAAAATTTTCGCGTCGTTTGCATCGTAAATAAACTAAAGTAAGCTCGGAGAGGTCATGGAACCCTTATAAGGTTAATGAATACTCTTAATAAGTGTCAAGCCAAGTGCCTAAAGGTTCCAGGACTAACCAAATCGAAGAAAATAAATTTGTCGAAAAATTTGGAAAAAAAAGTTGGCAGAATTTTGGGCAGATTTTTAGTCAACTTTGGAGGGGTATATCTCCTAGTATATTAGGAGTTTTTAGGTGTTTCAAAAGCCTAAAATGATTTTGTCGAGTCTAGTTTCCAAAGCAATAAACCGCTCGTCGATAGGATATCGGAGTAGAGAATTATGGACGTTACAAATTCCGCTGACAAAGCAGAAACGCGTGCTACACTACAGTAACCGACCTGCTACAGTGACCCGACCTGAATTTGAACCTTATATAAAGGGTAAAACCCTCTTTTTTTCATCAGATTTGCCCAAGAAAATTCTAGAAAACAGTTGAGGGGTGAGGATAGCATAAAATTGAGGGAATTTTAAGTGGCAGAGTGTAGTTAGGTTCGGATAGCGCGCAACTGTGATTGTAGTGTCGTTTTGCGGCGGATGTTGGTTTGAATTCTAGGAGAACACCGAAGATATTGCTGTTTTAGTAAGAACAAGGTATGGATCTCTTCCTATTTATGTTAATACCGGTTGATTTACGAAGATAGAGTTGATGGTGGGTTGGAAAACAAATATGGTGAACCGTTTTTTTATGGAACACCTTGATATGAGAAACGA
>NC_081352.1:60389896-60411094 GCF_029784015.1 Lycium ferocissimum
TTACTATGGATTTTGCTATACGTATATAGGGACGGCCGCACGTTCCGCAGCACTAAGCATGCATGGTACCCGCCTAAAAGGCACTCAGATGTACATGTTACTCTTTTATCTCATGATACGCTCTGTATTTCCATCCTGTTACTATTCATGCTTTGTATCCTTTAATATGTTATTACTCATGCCTTACATACTCGGTACATTTATCGTTTGGACGCCCCTTCTTGTGGACGCTGCGTTCATGCCTGCGCAGTAAATAGGTAGACGCGTCTGATCCCTAGGAGCTCCACCGCCGGCACATTAGGAGTGCTCAGCTTGTTCGGGAAGCTTGGGCTTATCGTACTACTCTTGTGTACATATTTGGGCACGGTGGAATCCGGCCCCTCCTTGTGGATATATGTATCTTATTTAGAGGCTCGTAGACAGACGTGTGCAGTCAGATGTTTCACAATCTTGTTCGTCCTTGTTGTTGTATAATATTTTGGTAAAGCTTATCGACATTCGTTTACGAGTATGCTATAGATGACTATGTTGAGTAAAATATGACTGCATCATCCTTATGGCCCACTCAGTAGTAAGAATAGAATACGAGATAAGAGGTGCCCGGTATAGTAGTATCGGGTACCCGTCACGGCCTCTAGTGGGGTCGTGACAGTAATAATATGTATCGACTCGATCAACCTGTTGTGTGTTTGGGTCTAGCCACCCTGTTGAGCTGTGATTTAATTGTTCTGTTGTGTTGGCTTGATGTCATGAGTTGTTGATTGGTGTGGATTCTGTTTATCATCTTGATTACGATACTGTTGGCATACCCACTGTTGGTACTTGTGATTCGATTATATTATTAGCAAACCCACTGTTGGTATTTGTGACTCAGATATATTGTTGGCGTACCCATCGTTGGTACTTGTGATTCGGTTATATTATTGGCATACCCACTGTTGATATTTGTGATTCGGATATATTGTTGGCGTACCCATTGTTGGTACTTGTGATATTGAGCATGATTCTTGATGTTGATTCATGCATCGCACGCATTTTCATTTCCATGATACACTGTTGAGACATTGATGATATTTGATAAAACACTTGATGAGCTTGGCTCAGTTTTACTTCAGTGACGTGAGATGGCCGATGTCCGATGCTCATCTCGGAATCGTTGATTGAGTGAAATTGATACTTGATAAAACTCTTTTACTTGAGTGACGTGAGATGGCCGATGTCCGATGATTAATTTCGGAATCGTTGATTGCATGGCCGATATCCGATGATTAGTTCCGGAATCGTTGATAGTGCATGGACTCCGCAGGTTCCCCAGAGTGGTGCCGGTGAGAACCCCCCGTGGGCAAAGATTTGGGGTCCCATCTGTCTGTTGGGCAAAGATCCGGAACGGGTGGCACTTAGACTTCGCGAGTCACACTGGGTTGTGCTACCGAGACTTCGATATTTCCATCCGGAGTACATGTGTACACAACATTTGCATGGCATTGCATTGCATTATAGTTTGTCTGAGATGATTTGACGTTTACTTGTAATATTTGATTCGGATTGATTCATTGAGACTTGGAACAGTCTGGGATTAAAATGCTGTTTAAGCTATGATGTATACTTGTCTTCGATTATCTTGATTTTATTGGTTGGATTATTGTGAGGATCGTTTGTAGGATCAGTTGTATGATGGGCCTCTAAAAGGATGTAGACTAAAGATATCATAGTGAAGAGTCGATTCCTAGACCAAAAATGAAAGGTATAACGATATATGATTTTGTAAAGAAAGTTGTGGATTTGTCTAGTGATTATTAGGGGAAAGTTAATGATTTAAGGATCTTGATGTTATAATGAGCAGTACCTAGATTATGACTTGACTTAGTTACTATAATATTTATTCGTGAATTCTTTTACTGATATGTGCCACTAACCATTATCGGCCTATGATACTTACTCAGTACGCGTTGATTTTACTGATAATGCTCTTGCTACACCCTTTTTGGGTGTAGAGTGTTTCAGGTGATTGATTGCAACATGTTCGGAGATGCGTGGTGCCTAATCTAAAGGCCTCCTCCCATTTCATTTCGGGACGGAGGTTGGGTCTTATAGTGTTGTTGTAATCCATGTCATTTAGTCACTCTTGTACTAGTCTAGACCAGGTCATGGGAACTTGAAAAGAGTCTTTATTTATTTAATAGTTGAAAATATCTTCAATATTGAAATTTAGTAATTAATTGATTTCCGCTGTTAATCGTACTTAGTTATTAGAATATTCAAATTGTCTTTACTTGATTAATGTGTTGTTGATTGAGGGTTCGCCTACCGAGGAGGGAAAGGTAGGTGCCCGTGTGACCCTAAATTGGGTCATGACATCAATATGTGTATGAGATGCAGGTAAATTATATTTCTATATAAAGCAAGTTAGATGTTACTACTGCAGATGAAATTACCTCTTCATCTTCCAAAATCAAATTTTGGAATCTGAGTTTCTTCTCCGGGCTTTCTCGCTTGCGAGTCATGTCTATAATTTGGACTTTGCAAGTCTAATCCGGGTTGTCAGTTGTTATTCGGCCGATGTTGAATCTTAGTGCCATATGTCTGCCAAAGATATAACTTTACAATAGTATCAACAAGAAGAGTTATACAAGTAATTAGAGCTACTAACAATTCCAAAACGTGACATTCTTTACTCAAAAAATCCACCAACTACAATGACTCATATAAAACAATAATTCTATTCCAGATTTATCATTATGAATGTCTCTTCAAAATAAGGAGACAATGAACCAGCTAATATGTAATCCTTAATAGGCCAGTTACACTTTTAATGCATGATTTTCTAAATGTATTTGTTGCAAAATAGAGGCGAAAACTACCAAAATACATCAACAGGCAATATGACGAATAAACTTGGACGTAATAGGATAGTACGGGCTTTCAAGGATAGAGTTGAAACCACATGACTTGCATACTGAAGCATCAGACTAGCATAACAAATTGGGTACATAACCAGTACCTTTACCTCATATCTGAATAACGTTGAATATAATAGAGAATATTGATCACTTGGGTTTTTTCTTTAAAAGCAGCTAAAAATCAAGAACATTAACAAATATTGGAGTAATATTTAACATTAAAAATTCTGGAGCAATATTTTGTGTACGTAATTTAATATTTTAGCTAAAGATGATATATAAGAAGAACTTTAATCAACGACGAGTCAATCTTATTGTAGGAGCAGATTGACATAAGCTCATTCTGAAAAGTTAATTGACAAAATCTATTATTTAAGCATCCTCTTTGAGGATAACATCTTAATGTCTTAACTTTTGGTAATGAAAATCTAACCAAATTAGAAACATGAAAGTAGAATTATACACCAATTCCAATATCAAAGCACCCATCCACCGTAAAAATGTACTTTCTTATACAATCAAAATCAGAAACTACTGCATTAAACTATTGTATGCAGCCAAGCATGAAATCTAAAACTAATGGACATTCACCAAATCTCCACAACTATTGTATGCAGCCATGCACAAATATAAAACTAATAGACATTCATCAAATTTCCAGACACAAAATTTTCATTACCAACAAATCATCAATGAAACAAACAAAGAAGGAATGAAAAAAGAACCGACCAAAAATAAGCAACTGAAACTAGAGAAAAAACACTAATAAAATGGAAGAAAGGAAGAAGAAAAAACGGAAGAAAAAGGAGAGAAAAGAAGGCGCAAAAACTTACCTGTTTCTATCTTGAGAGAGTGTTGAGTTTTTTTTTTTTTTTTTTTTTTAAAAAAAAACTGAGACAGAGACTGAGTTCAAAATTAGTCGGTTGAAATGAGCTCTGTCCTTGGACTCTTTAATTATACAACGACGTTGTTGCTGCTATACACACGTGGAAATAAGGTCCTTCCACGTGTTAAACATCCAATTAAATTGGACCACAAAAGGCCAAAATTTTAAAACCCTTAAATGTACTCTCAAGACTACTTTTTGTACAACTCATTAGAGCTGTGTTCGTACACAACCTCGTTGGCTTCTAAATATTGTGTGTATATATATATACACACACACACACACACAATATTTAGAAGCCAACAAGGTCCGAATTTATTTAATTGAGCTACGTAAGATCCATTTTAGCAGGGAAACATTTTCTAATAGTAGAATTTTTTGAACACTAATTACGCATACATAATTGAAAATTAAACTAAAAGGTTCAAACTTAAACTACATATAACATTTTTACCATAATATTAAAGACTAACATTCTTAAACTACATATAACATTTTTACCATAATATTAAAGACTAACATTTCTATCTTAAAAGAAGAATATTATATATATAAAACGAATTGCAACAAGAAAAGTTACTCTTAATGAAAGACTTACTAATAGAATAAGTGATAATCAGAGCTTAATGTCGCCAGCTTAACTTATTTAAGTTTCCCATATCATCGGATTAGGATTGTGAAAATTTATTTTTTAAAGCTCTCCTTCACTTATGGCTTTAGTCGTTGTCCGTTACTTTAAACTAGTACTAGGGAAATTGGTCGTGCTTCGTACGACGATAAGATATCAGCAAACATATATTTTAATTACCTGTGTTCCACAATAAAAAGTAAAATATACAAAAAATTATACTGTCAAATATCTCTAAAATCTCCAATTTATGATGCTGAAGGTGGTACTCATTAACCAACTATATTGTTAGTATATTCTTCAGTCGTAACACTGTCAGTTACGCTTTGAAATAAATATTTTTCTCAAGGTCTATCATTCTTTTTCAGATATTTAAATCTTATTTTTGAATCTTAATGTGTAATATCAAGCATAAAACATTCCTAATCCTATGCTTATATGGAAGTAATATGTATTTGTTATGCTTCTCTAAAGACGTGCATCCTAAATTGCTCGTTAAACTTGAGCAAAACATCAAATTTGAAGTCATTTTTTCCGACTTCTTGCATCTTACAACGCATTTGTTAGTATATCATTGATTTGTTATCAGTGTCATTCTCAGAACATTTATCTATCAACTACTGCTTTTCCTTTATCACATATACATAGACTTTCGAGACCCAACCGGAGGGCAATGACGGGCACCCGGAGCTAACCTACCGAGCACCTCTAAACATACGTCATCATAATCATTTCTAGGTGGACCACAAAGATAACTCATGGGTATCATACTCTGCAAGGGCATATATCACAAGATAGTGGCACATCTCTGTATAATCGTCAACAACTGTGCCCATCATCACAAGCTGACGTGGCTTCCAAAATATTATACAATAATATGCCCCGATAAGGTTGTGGAACATCTAGCTACATATATCTGTCTATGAGCCTCTATATAGAATACGTGTGAATCCACGAAGATGGGGCAGGACTCCGCCGTGCCCAAGTATATACACAGAGAGTAATACCAATAAACTGCAGCTTCGAAACAAATGGTGCGCTCTTGAGACTCCGCTGATAAAGCTCCTAAGGGTCTGATCCGTCTACCTGTCTAGCTGCGGGCATGAACGCAACGTCCACAAAAAAGGACATCAGTTCGAACAGTGTACTGAGTATGTAAGGCATGAATAACAACATAACAAGAAGTATGGAACATAACATGAGATAAAGATAACCTGTACATCTGATTGCCTCGTAAGGCGGATATCATGCATGCTTAGCTTTTAAAAAAAAACACTTTTCATGCATGTCAAACATAATATCATCATTAGCCCGCGTCCGGGGTAACCATCGCACACCGCCCACTAGTGGTGCTGCCCGGCCATATAGGCACAGTGTTATCATCGTTATCCATAGTCGCCCACTATAGTGGTGCTGCCTGGCCATATAGGCTCGGTGTAATTATTATTATACTTAGCCGCCCACCGTAGTGGTGCTGACTGGACATATAGGCACGGTGTGAGAAAATACTTACATATATATAAAGCATGCATGAGAGCCCAATTAAAAGTTACAACTCTATGGAGTGACGTAAGGTCGGTAACCTCCGATTTATATTATGGAGCAATCGTTATCTCTATATCTCACCTTGAAGGAACAATTATCATAAGGTGAGATCAACAACAATGAATAAAATCAAGAAAATCATGAAATAAACTCTATAATCTCATAATAGCATCAAAACCATAAGCTTTGGAATCTCTTGAATGGGATCATCATCATCATCATCATCATCATGGACCATATTTATCTTTAGCATCATAAGCAACTCTAAGAATCATGAACTTCTAGCTTTTGGGAATAAGGATGTTATGGAAAACATGTATGGGTTCATAAGAAAAGAATCATGCCTTTAGAAATAAAGGGACAACCTTGACATACCTTTTCAGTCGCCTTAACTTTAACTACATAACGCTTATCCTCCCAAGCACGTAAATCTACATTCAAAAGAATTCATACTATTATTAGGCTTATCATCACATGCTTGTCTTAAGCCTTCAAATTAAATCCTCTTAGAATCTGCCGAAATTCAGGCAGCATCTCCCCTGTATTATTTAGTTCCTCTAAATTCCAAAACAACTCCCAAACATCATTAAAAACATCAACCATAACGTAATCAAGATACTACATGACAAGCGTATACAAATCCATCCGAAACTTCCTTCGAAAATCAATCCATAAGCCAACAACATCAACATATCTATCTACGACCTTTATGCCATGTTTTCCCTTACTTTAAACCGTTAAAATCCTCAAAAGAAATGACTTAATATCAAACTCAAGATGAAAAACATACCTTATAACTTGAAGAACTTCACCTCACACAATTCACCCTAAAGCTTATCCACCACAACTTCAATTAGAAGTACGAACAAGCTCCTTCCATGAACTAGTCAAGGATTTTATGGCTTGATTTTCTCTTGATTTGATTTGGACTGGTTTGGAGTGTTGGAGAGAGCTCATAGGGTCTAGAAGGTTCGGTTTTGGTGAAAATATGAGCCCCAAAGTCGTGGCCCTTCTTTGATTCATCGAGATTCGTTGTTAATCTTACAAACCCGAGCTTAATTTGATGTAGGAACTCCTAAATTTGCTATATCTTGGTGTAAGAATATTGGATGAATGTTGTGGGAGCTTCTAGAGAAGTGTGGAGATGAGAAATGGTGAAAAATGAGGTGATTTAGATGACTTAAGAGGATATATATAGTAGTCCAATTCGGTTTGGGCTGATGGGCCGAAATTGGTGGGCTTTTTAAGTAGTTTCTAGAATTTTCGCATAGGTTCGCAGGCTTCTGATAGTCCGTTTTAAAATGCCCATAACTCCCTACTCCGACGTCGTATTGATGAATGGTTTGTTGCATTGGAAACTACACTCGGCGAACTTCATTTTAGGCTCTTGAAACACCTCAAAACTCTGATATACCAGGAGATATACCTCTCTGAAGTTGACCCAAAATTCTGCCAATTTTTTTTTTCAAATTTTCATCAAACTTATTTTCTTCAATTTGCTTGATTCCGGAATCTTCCAAAAATTTCCATACATGATATTTATCATTAATTATACTTGATAAGGGTCATGTCCTTTGGTTCCAAGGTTGTCCTTTCCGGTTACGACTTACGAGATCATAATTCATCCTTTACTTCATTGTTACGTACTTCCCATGGCTTGTACCTTTCAAAACTTCACAGAACGTCTCCGATACTCCATTAATATGGTGAAATACGTGGCGTGCTCATGCTCTGAAAAGTGCGAGGTGTAACATAGACCTTAAATGATTAAATAATTTTCTTTTCAAGAATATCAAATGTAAAAATTAGTCAACATCGATTTTAGTCCCACTAGATTGAAAAAGTAGAAAATAGCTTGATGATTCTTTTAACATTCTATATAATATTATTTGAAAATCCCCTAAAAAACATTTCAATTAAAATATGGAACTACACATTCAAATGTACGTATTTAAATTTGAAACGAAAAGATAAAAAAATAAGGAAGCGAATAAAATATACAAGTTCAAAAACATATACATGACTACAACCACGTAGGGCGTGGATTATGAAAGTAAAGGAAGAGTAGAGAATATTGAGTGTAAATATATGATTATAAATACAACACTTGCCTCATGTGATGTATGTGAACCCTGAAAAGGTTCGTTAGATTACCGTTTGCTAAGGCACATCCATATATTACAACTTACAAATACATTTATTTGCAATAAGTAAATAATAGAATTGTTATTCTTGTTTTCCCATTATCCTTCGCCCTTCTCAACTCCCTTAACCTTCGTTAAATTTATGACTATATCCCCTTGGTGGAATGTTGCATTGTCAACTTCTTTTCACAAATAAGAGAAAATTGTGTGAGTTAACTACAACGTCATGAAGGAAAATGGTCAATGAAATCGATGCCCCATACATCAAATATATCACATACCCGAATAGACTATAAGGACATTTAATCTTTTTTGAATGTTCGTTGACATTTATCACATTTTATGAATAAATTCTTGCATCCTTGAAAGGGTTGGCGTAAGAATCCCACTTCCAACACGTTGGAGTCAATCTTGTTAGCCGTGTAATGACCGCCAACAACACCGTCATGGCAATGGTGCAAATTTTTGATCATTTCTGCTTCGAAAAAATACCTGCTAATGAGACCGTCTGTATAATATTTGAATAGGTAAGGATCATATCAAAAATAGTTATTAACAACTGCGATTTTTTTTTTAATAGATAGGAAAATCCTTGAGGTACCCATTTATCAACTGTATTTGGCAATATCAATAAACCATGGAGATTGATCACCTAGTGGTGTCATTGAGTTGATTTGCTCATATGAGAATTCATCTTTAATGTCAGTATACTCTAACAGAGGATTTTTCAATCTCGACAAGTGATCTGCCACCTGATTTTCAGACCCTTTTTGAGCCTTACTTTCAAGGTCAAATTCTTGTAAAAAACAATATCCACCTTAGCAATCGAGGTCTAGTATCCTTTTTTGTTAGGAGATATTCTAGTGCTGCATCATCTAGAAATACTGTGACCTTAGCTCCGATAAGTTAAGATCGCAATTTGTCAAAGGCAAATACTACTGCCAGTAGTTCTTTCTTAGCAGTAGCTTAACCAATTGAGCTTCATTGAGAGTTCTACTGTAATAGCATATGGGTCTGGAAATCTTATCATTTTTGTGTCCACAACTACTTCAACTGCTATATCACTTGCATCACACATAATTCCAAACGGCTGACTCTAGTCAGGGTTGACAACAATTGGAGCGTTAGTCAATTGTTCGTTGAGAATATCAAATGCTTTCCTGCAATCGTCTAAAAATTAAGCTTCACATCTTTCATTAGTAGGTTAGTTAGAGATTTTGAAATCTTTAATGAAGCTTCAAGAAAAACCTGCATGTCCTAAGAAACTTCTAATGCCTTTAACAGTATCCTGCCATAAGATCAATTTAGCCTTATAAACTTCTATTACTTTAGCAGTGGTTTTATGTTCTAAAACAATTCCCTCTATTATCATAAAATGACATTTTCCCCAATTAAGGACTAGATTTGTCTCTTCACATCTTTTAAGCACCAATGTTAAATGATAGAGACAATCTTTGAATGTCTTACCAAAAAGCGTGAAATCATCCATGAAGATTTCAAGAATTTTTTTAGTCATGTCTAAGAAAATAACCGACATGCAACACTGAAATGTAGCTGAAGCGTTACATAGTCCAAATAACATTCTTCGGTAAGTATACGTACCTTGGGGCATGTGAATGTGGTCTTATCCTGATCTTCTGGAGCAATTGGTACCTGATTATACCTAGAATATCCATTAAGAAAGCAGTAAAAACCATGACCTGTTATTCTTTCAATCATTTGATCAATAAAATGCAGAAGAAGATGGTCTTTTCTTGTAAACTCATTAAGTCGTCTGTAATCAATACAAACTCTCCATACTAAGATTGTTGTATGAGTTTGTTATTTTCATTTTTTACTACAGTAATACTTCCTTTTTTGGTACTACCTACACAGGACTTGCCCAAGAACTGTCAGATATCGGGTAAATGATACTTGCAGCTAAACATTTCACCACTTTATACTTGACAACTTCTTGCATTGTTGAGCTCAATCTCCTTTAGGATTAGACTATTGAGTTGTAATTATGTTCCTTGAGGATCTTATGTATGCAAATATCTTAACTAATTCCTTATGTGTCAGCTGTAGTCCACCATAAGACTTTTTTGTTGTTCCTTTAAGAGTCTAATTAGGCTGCTTTCTTGACCTGTAGTCAAAGAAGATGAAATGATCACTGAAAATGATTTAGGTCCAAGAAAAACATATTTTAAATGAGAAGGAAGAGTTTGAGTTCAAATTTTTATTGAATTTCTCGTAGTGACACTTTCTCATTTTCTAAACCTTTTTCTAGTGTTTCAGCTTCTTTTTTGATGGTGGTATTATTAAGTGTGGTACCTAAATTAGTCAAACATCTTTCTAATGAATTCGTAATCAATTGATCGTCTTTGTGTTCTTCTGTAAGGTCATTTAGTAAGTCAATATGAAAATAAGAAGACAATGACTCATCCTCAAGAAATTTCATTATTTTACGCATATCAAAATTACTCTTTTCTCGTCAACTCGCAGTATCAATTGTCCTTCATGGACATCAATATTTTCTCTTCCTATTATGAGAAAATGCCTTCTTAAAATCAATGGAACCTCAGTGTTTTATTCCATTTTAAGTACTATTAAATCTATTGGGAATAGAAATTTATGAACTCTTACACGGACATTTTCAATTACTCCTTTCGAGTTTTAGTAATTTTGTTTGGCAATTAAAGAGACAAACCCTTTGTCTTTCATTTAAGTAAGTTCTATGTAACAACCTCTTTGGTCGATTTGAGCTTTTGGACTTTTTTTTTGGTCAAAATACCCTTTATGTAGTTTTATCTTGATATTTATGACTTTTCGGAATGGGTGGTGCGGTTCCCAAGGCAATCAAGTGAGTTTCGGATCTTTTTTTAGAAAAATTGGAAATTCTAAGTTAAGAAATGAAGAAGTTTTACCAAAATCAACATCGGGATTAAATGGGTCTGTATCAGAGTTTTGTTGATTCCATTAGGTCCAGAACGTGAGTTGAGTCGTTGGTTCAGATCTTGAGGGGTTTGTGTGTGATTTGGGTTATTAGTTGATAAAATAGTTAAGTTAAAGAATTTGAGCTGACCACAGTCAACATCGTGTCAAGACGACCTCTTTTCGGTGTTTTGAGTGTGCGAGCAGGTTTGTAGCGTGTTTTATGACTGAAATACCTATTTGCTTTGTGTTCGAGAGGGTCCGGATGAGTTTCGGGTGTTGGATTGAAATTCGGAAGGCACCAAAAAAATCATATGCCTGGTGTCTGGTTTACTTCTATGCGATCGTTTCGCGTTCGCGAAGCTCTGGGTCCAGGGGACCGCGATTGTGACCAGTGGCTCACATTCGCAGAGGGGAATCAGAGTCTAAGTTGGGCCGCGCTGTCACATCGCGATCACGATGACAAGTCGCATACGCGATGTCTTTGGGCCAAGTTTAGTCGAGTTCGTGTGAGGGTGTCGGTGTTCACGAAGAGTGAAGGATTCCTGGAAAAAATTAAATTCCCATTTCGAACCTCATTGTTCATAAATAAATTTTTGGAGCTTGGGAGATTGAATTTCGGTGATTTCAAGGACAATTTTCAAGTTTTAGCTCGGGGGTAAGTTTCAAATCCTAATATAAATATTTTCTAGTGATTCCATCCTTTATTTAGCGACTTCATCCATGTCTTGATCTTAGAAATTGAGGTTTTCCATTGAATTGAGTTTTTTTAGTAAATTATCAAATTTATGGTCGACTTGTGATCGGATTTCAATGGTTTTTGGGATTCTTAACCTTTAGGCTATGGGTGAGCTGATTTTACGATGAAATGACCTTCGACGCTCGGGATTGGTTTTTGGGTTGACTTTATGGACACAGAACATTAGTATAGCAATATGGGTGTGTACAGATTCGTATTCTTAGTAGATTCCATATTTGAACTGATTGGGCTCTTTCACAAGCTTAAAGGGAATACAAGATCATGGATTGACAATTGGGGCTTCAGAATTAAGGCAAGTTGAGACTTACTAGACTCTGTATGAAGTGTTTGTGTTGGCTTAATGTAATTAAGTAGAGCAAGGGTCACGTACTCGTGAGGTGACAAGCACTTGTGTGGGTACCGATGCCATGTTATGGATAAATTAATTTAAAAGGAATAATTATGTGAAGTAGAGAATCCCAAAGCATATGGGCATTAGCTGGTAGTTGTTAAATCTACTTGATCGACTTGATTGTTGGGTGAAATGGGCTTACATTAGCCATTTTTTCTTAATCTCAGTGATATTGACTTATTGTGCATTCACCACTCCACTTCTCTTTTATATTATGAAAAGGGAATTATCTTTTGACATTGACTTGATATCATGTAATTACATGTTGTACGCATATTCACTTCATACTTCATATGATATCACTAGCATGTTATTGATGAATCATAAGGGATGGTCGATGGTGACCCGATTGGATATGGTACTGGTTAGAGTGATGATGACATTATAGCCTAATCGCTAGATACCCGATGTGATCTTGAGGATCGAGAAATCCGGGTGAGTATACGGACCTTATGAGTCTCCCATCGGTCATGTGAAACCTAGTGAAGGAGCGTGTGTATACTGATGCATATTAGCCATTGCATTGCATACCATGCTTATTTGATTGCATTCTCATTTCTTAACTTTTATACGTGTTCTTGGAAAGAATCGGATTTTGGTGACTTACTTGATTTATGGAAATCGTACTCTTAATTGCTTAATTGACTATAAATTGTTTAATTGGTTGCTAACAAAGTGTGAAGGTGAGTATCGGAAGGACAAATCCTCGTCAGCGCTTCAGTTTAGGGTTGGACAACAATGCTACTGAGTACGTTTCCACATATTCACTCTATACTTGTTGCACCTTTTGGTGTGCAGGTTCTATTCCTAGTTTGAGTAGTGGACAAGTTCTCGCCAACCGTTGACGCATTTAATTTTGGAGTTTTTTAGGGTGAGATGCTGGCTGTTCTACAGTATTAGACTGCATTTCTATCTTACTTTCTTGTCTTTACTTTTCGGAGAGTATTTGTCGTATGTATTTAGTGGCTCTTGTACTTATGGCTCCCAAGTTTTAGGGAGACGTATGACTTAGATTTTCGTATTTATGAGTTATGAACTTTGTTATTGACTTATGGGTTGTTTTACGTCATTTCTGCTTTTATGTTATGTTGAAAGACTTGGATTTTACTTGGGTTTGCCTACATGTTATAGTAGGTGCCCTCACGACCACTTGGGATTCAGGGTCGTGACAAATTGGTATCAGAGCACTTTGTTCACTAGTCTCATAAGTACAAGAGCAATGTCTAGTAGAGTCTTGCAAATCGGTATGATGATGTCCTTACCTATCTTTTAGAGGCTACAGGCCATTTAGAAATTTACTATTCTTTCATTCTTATCTTGCGATCTTGAATTTATTCGATTCTAAATCTCTTGTTTCACTCCTTTTCACAGATGGTGAGGACACGATCGACAACGGCTGAAGAGCAGGAGCCCACACTTACACCCGTTGCCAGGGCTGCTGTACTGGGCAGGGGCAAAGGGCGAGGCAGCGGTAGAGCTTAAGTTGCAACACTAGCCCAGGGCAGAATACAAGTGGCTGCTTAGGGATGTCCCAGAGCAATACCTCCTGAGCCGTATGTTTCAGGATGATTGGCACGTTCAGTCCAATGAGGTTGGGCTGGCATATGCACCTACGAGTTTTATTGATACACATGTGCTTCAGGATACTTTGGTTCACATGTTGGGGTTCTCCAAAGTATGGCATAGGCGGTATTCTACCGGTCACTTCTGATGGTTCTCAGACGCAGTCGGGGAAAAAACTCTTGATCCTATGACTTCTCCTGGATTTCAGACACTAGGGTCTCAGCCAGCACCTGCTGTGGCTCCCTGTTTCTTGGGTGTTCCAGTGCCTGGTATTGCTTTACCCCCAGCTAATAAGCCTACGATGCGATGGAGGAACAAAAGATATTCGGCCGATTCAGGAAAATAGATCCTCTTAGATGTGATGGAGGCCTAGATGATGATGCTTATGAGTTCTTCATTAGCTTCTATTAGAGGTTTCACAACCTCAGGTTAATAGAGTCTCATGGAGTAGACTACACTACTTTCCAAGTGATTGGACCTGCCTAGCAGTGGTGGAGGCCGTATGTTGAGATTAGACCAGTAAGGTCTCCTCCTTTTACCTAGGCTTCGTTCACTGAGGCATTCTTGGAGAAGTTCTTCCCCTGTAGTGTGAGAGAGCGAATGAGAGTTCAGTTTTAAGGGCTATGCTAGAAGGGTATGACAATGGCCGAGTACGAGACACAATTCCATGCATTGTCTCAACATTCTTTGATGATTCTTCCAGATGAGGTTGAGAGAGAGAGAGAGGAGCTTCACTAATGGGTTGTTTTGTCCTCTTCGTTTGGTTGCGCTCAGATGCCTGCCTCCGGAGCTTCTTTTCAAAAAATAGTGAATGCAGTCAAGGAGAACGAGTTTATTAGGCGCGAAGATTTTGAGGAGCAGCGAGCAAGAAGCCCCGCTTCTGTCGTTATTGAGGTACCTCATCTAGAGGATATGATTATCTTGGTAAGAGTCATCATGCTGATATCTGAGGGAGGTTAGTTTGGATATACTTCTTATGGTTTGGGACAGGTGTCCCAGAGTTCTTATAGGCCTTCAGCCAATGGTGGACATTCAGGCACTAGACCTTCTCAGCGATCCATGGATCCCAGAGGGTGTTATGAGTGTGGTGATCTCAGGCACTTCAAGAGAGATTGTCCCAGAATCAGGCATAGTCGGAAACACCAGAGTTCTCAAACTCCCATACCTAGAGTAGAGGCACAACTATCCAGAGGCGGTTCCCAAGGCGGTAGAGGTAGTTCCCAGCCAGGTAGGGGTGCTACTCAGTCTAGACGAGGTGGTGTTCAAGGGGGTACTCAGACCATGGGTGAACGTGTTCATTGCTATCATTTTCTAGGAAACCTGAGGCAGATGCCTCTGATGCGGTTACCATAGATATTATCTCTTTGCCATCGTCCCACTATGGTACAATTTAATCCAGGCTCCACTATTCTTATGTGTCTGCACACTATGCTTCAAGTTTGGATGTGATGTGTGATTCACTTGCTTTACTTATTTATCAGTATTACATAGTTACCTTGATGGGGTACGATACCCAAGTAGATTTGAAGGTTTTGGATATGGTAGACTTCGATGCCATTCTTGAGATAGATTGGTTATCTCCTTATCATGCAAATTTTTACTGTCATGCCAAGATAATTACATTAGCTATGCCAGGTATTCCTCGATTAGAGTGGAAGGGCACACTTAAATTAGTATTCGATGAAAGTTGTATCATTCTTTATGGCTCAACGAATGGTTGAGAAGGGGTGTCTCACTTATTTGGCCTACATAAAAGGTTTTAGTGTAGAGGCTCCCCCCTTAAAGTCGGTTCCAATTATGAGGGAGTTCCCAGAGTTGTTTCTGACGGATTTTCTAGGTGTTCTAGCCGATTGTGATATTAATTTCTGTATTGACTTGGAGCCGGGCACTCAGCCTATCTTTATTATTGATGGAACCGACCGAGTTGAAGAAGCAGTTGTAGGATTTGTTGAGTAAGGGATTCGTTAGACCTAGTATTTCCTTTTGGGGTGCTCCTATGCTATTTATGAAAAAAGAGGACGGATCTATGCATATATATATCAAATGTCGGCAGTTGAACAAAGTGACTCTCAAGAACAATTATCCAATACCTCGCACAGATGACTTGTTTGATCAGCTTCAAGGTGCTTCGGTCTTTTCCAAGATTGATTTGAGATTTGGTTATCATCAGCTGAAGATTTGAGTGGAGGATATTCCTAAGACGACTTTTAGGACGCGGTATGGTCATTATGAGTAATTAGTGATGTCTTTTTGGTTGACCAATGGCCCAGCAGCTTTCATGGATTTAATGAACGGAGTGTTTAGACCGTATGTGGACTCCTTCGTTATTGTCTTCATATCTTGATATACTATCGTAATTGAGAGGAGCACGAGTAGAATTTGAGGATTGTGCTTGAAATTCTGAAAGAGAAGCAACTTTATGTTAAGTTTTGAAGTGTGAGTTTTTCCTTGGTTCTGTGGCATTCTTGGGACATGTAGTATCCAAGGATGGTATTGTCATGACCCAAACCAGAGGGCCATGATGGGCACCCGGGCCCTACCTGCCGAGCACCGCTAATGATGCTTTCTTATCATAATCATGAACAATGGTGGACCACGAGGGTCATCAGATGGCGATCTGCTAGATCATAAGAGAACTATACTGAAAAGAAACGAGCCCAAAGGACATGCGTATATAACTATGCTGGACGAAACTGTATAAGCCGACAAGGCCATCATAGACCACAATACAACAAAATATAGGCCGAGGGGGCCATACAATGTCTAGCTATACCATAATTATCTACAAGCCTCTAATAGACTACATAACATAAAAAGGTCAGGACAGAGCCCCACCATACCCGTATGTGCAACAAAAAATATAACGTACCAAAACACAACAGCAACTCCGGGACAAGGGGAGTGCTCCATTATCAGCTGAGCAGAATCCTACGGAGGCGGATCGTCAACCTATCTACCTGAACCTGCGAGCATGAAACGCAGCGTCTCCCAAGAGAAAGAGGCATCAGTACGAACAAAGTACTGAGTATGTAAGGCATGAAAGTAACATAAAGAAGACATGAAAGTAGCATAAAGAAGACATGAAAGTATGTAGGATAAATGGAATGCAACCTGTACATCTGAAATGCCTCTGAGGGCTAATGATATGCATAAGTACTGTATACACACACACACACACACGTACACACACACACACACACACACACATATATATATATATATATATAAATATATATGCGTATATAACGCCTGATCATACATATATATACATATATAACGCCTGCCAGGCCTCTGTGGGCATCCCATCGTATCATATCGGCTTCTGTGGGCATAATCATCATCATATTGGCCTCTGTAGGCATAATCATCATTATGTGACCAAATCGATCAGGTGGTAGTGCGTATATAATGCCGTCACCTTCCCCATACCCCATATATATATATATATATATATATATATATATATATATATATATGATAAAAGTGCATACTGAATCTGTCGGAGTGATGTAAGGTCGTTACACGTCCGATCATCATTATGAAATAGCATTTTCATCATCATGTGACTCTATGAAGCATGTTGAATCTGAAGAAGGATGTACTATGAACAATATCATTGGAACATGAATCAACATAGGACATCTCTAGCTACTAAGAACGGAATCATTATGGGTAGCATTATGTTTAAATTCCGTTCATGGATCATGCCAAAAGAAATAAAGTTAGCCTTTACATACTTCAATTCATCCACACAATCCCACAACGAACATGTCGAACTAGTACTCCAATCCTATAACAGAGGAAGGCATTTACAAGCTTAGATAGCACTAGTAGATCACGTATATGAAGCGATAAATTTATTTTAAAACGAAATAGCGAGCATTTCCCCTATTTCATAATCATCACAACCCATCCAATAGCCAAAAATCAACACAACAACCTCATATGATCCTCTTTAAACTCATATCATTAATATATAGAGATGTACAATAAAAGGTCCGATATACGCTTCACATATGACACCTATACACCTCCTTCTCTCAAATACACCAAGTATAACAACCTCAACACAATCCCAACATCAACTATTATCCATACAATAAGAATTTACTCAAAAACACATTAACAATCATGGCTTAAAATAGTTACAACTTAAACTAAACTCAATTTCATATTTGGACCTTTCCTCCATTTCTTTCCCTCCAAACCTAGCATAACCATCACATAAACTCATAAACATGGAAATAAGATGGAATCTTATCTCAAGAACTCAAGAGAACTTCAATTCCAAGATTACTTCACCTTGAAGTATCCTCCAAAGCTTCTAAAAGAAGGAGAAACAAGCTTCAACAATACTTTGAAAACCTTTAGCACTTGATTCTTACTTTTAATCCTTGATTTCACTTGGGGGTTGATTAAATATTTTGGAGAGGGTTCCAGAAGTGTTTGAGGTCAGGGGGTACAAAATTTATATAAAAGAAAAGCTGCCACCGACTTAAATCTACGGTCCAAATTTACGGACCGTAAAAATTATACGGTCTGTATAATTGGACTGTAAAATCCAATCATTGGCTCACACCCACTGTTATCAATTTACGGCGGAGGTCAACCAGATATACGATCCCTATACCCAATCGTAAAACCCAGCTTTTTCTGAAACGTATTCTCGTCGATTCGTTTAACCTCTAGTCCTCTCAACACATACTAAGCATGGACTTAAACCCTTGTATACTCGAGATGAACATGTCTAATCTTATTAAACCTCAAATATAATTTTGTATCCCAAATCTATAGCAACCAACTTACGAAGAAACTTAACGTATAAAAGTACGAGGTGTAATCCTCCCCCCTTTAGAAACATTCGTCCTTGAATGTTAAACCTTCCAAAATTTACAGAAATTTTGGCAGGGTCTCCACTGTAATCATACCACTGCCAACCTTCCACACAGCCTAGCAATACAGTACAATACCACACAGGGCTACAACAATCAATAACAAGAATGGTCCCACACGACCAACAAAAGTAACTGACAATTAATACATACTTGATGAAGATGGTGTCGTGGTCTGCATCTGCTTTGGCTCGTAATCAAATGAGGATAGACTTCATGTCTTCCTCAGCTTCCCAAGTCATCTCTTCTACATTCTTATTCCTCCAGAGTACTTTTACGGAAGCTACATCTTTGGTTCGCAACCTACGAACCTGGCTATCTAGAATAGCAATAGGGACTTCCTCATATGATAACTACTCTGTAATCTGGGTATCTTCTACGGGTACAACTCTGGAAGGATCTCCGATGCACTTGCGGAGCATGTATATATGGAAAACAGGATGTACAGACTCCAAGTCTGAAGGTAGGTCTAACTCATAGGCTACTCGGCCTACTCTGCGTATAATCCTGTACGACCCGATGTACCTAGGGCTAAGCTTGCCTTTCTTACCGAATGTCATGACACCCTTCATATGTGACACTTTCAGGAATACCAGTCATCTACCTGAAACTCCAAGTCTCGTCGTCTATGATCTGCATAAGACTTCTGGCGACTCTGAGCTGCTAGTAACCTCTCCTGAATGAGCTTAACCTTCTCCACCCCCTGTTGGACTAATTCAGGCCCTATCAACCTTGATTCTCCAACCTCGAACCATCCAGTAAGGGATCTGCAATTCCGCCTATATAGGGCCTCATACGGGGCCATCTGGATACTGGAATGGTAGCTATTATTATATGCAAACTCAATAAGTAGCAAATGATCATCCCAACTACCTCCGAAGTCTATCACACATACTCGTAGCATATCCTCGAGCGTCTGAATAGTACGCTCAACCTGCCCGTCTGTCTGGGGATGGAATGTTGTACTAAGATTCACCTGTGTCCCCAATTACGGACCATAATTCAAGACGTAAAATTTGATATGTCATGAGGCAGAGAGACAAGTTTTGGAGATGAAGAATTACGGTAGTGGATTACTGATCTTAAAATGAATTACGGACCGTAAAACTTGATGGTGATTTTGTCCAAGTCTCAGCAGGAAAGCAAACCGTAAAAGTTGTTACGGTCCATAATTTGAATTACGGACTGTAATTGGTGCCGTCAGGGACTAAAGTGCAATTCTGTAATTTTTATGTTTTTGAAACCTATAAATAGTCCAATGTAGGGTTTTATTTATTATCAGGTATTAGACTTTGACTCTTGACTTAGAGCATTGAATATTCCTTTGTTTTTGGAGCTTTCAAACATCAATTCAAGTATTATTAATTTCTCTTCTTATCAAAAGTAAGCAATTATGATTTTTTCAATATTTTATTTCTTGTTCTTTGTCATGAGTAGCTAAATACCTTTACTAAAGTTGTGAACCCAAAGATGGGTGTTTTGTGATTATAAATTGTGATTGATATATGCATAATGGATTATTAGGGTTTATTTATTCTTCGTTCTTCATTCATAATTATTGGTTGCAAATATTGATTAAAGCCATAAACTTTATCTAACTTGGGAAAGTACGTAGGGTTTGGTAAGAATAAATAACAGGAACTCAAGACGTTAGCCCTTGTTTGACAAATTCACTTAGGAATAAGAGGAATTTACTTGACATAATTAACCGTTCTTCATATCAACTTTCTTATATTTGGAAAAATCATAGAAAGAAATAATCTTTATTTATTGGAAAATAGTAGAGATTCATATAGAAGTTAAGTGCATTCATATAACGATCCATTAGAAGTATATCAAGATCAATACCCATGATCATACACTTTATCTGACGGGGACACAAGCTTGGTTTCTTTTACCATATATTACAATCCAAAGAAATTAGTTAGTAATTAGTCATGAACAACCAACTTTCTACAAAATCATCTAAGTAAGACATTAGACCTAAATAAAGCATTCTACAATTTTAGTAACCTTTTCACACCATATTCCCCGTGGGATTCGACCCCAACTTTATTGGGTTACTATATTCAACATCGTCCGCTTTACACTAATAAAAGTTGTAATTTAAGCGTATCAAATTTTGGCACCGTTGCCGGAGAATACGATTTTGAAATTACTAAATAGTATTTACTTTAATTGAAGTCTTTTGCTTATTCCATCATATCTTATTTGCTATTCCTCATGAACCAGGTGAACATGAATCAGAATCAGCGAAACCAATGTGCAGCTGGTGGTAACCAGGGTGGTCAGTTGAATGATCCCGCGAATGAAATGGATGAAGAGAATGTCTTCGCTGATCTTGTACCAGAGGAGGATTATGCCTCTGCTATTGTTCGTCCTCGGGTTGGAGCTGCTAGTTGAAAAATTGATTCCTCTCTCTACCAGTTGTTGAAACTTGAGGGCTACTTTCGTAACTCTACCGAGAATGATCCTCAACGACATTTGCAGAACTTTGTGGATGTATGTGTTCATCACATCCAAAACAATGTGTCACCAGATGCTATTCGGCTGAGGCTTGTCAAATATTCCTTAGG
>NC_081352.1:60411194-60423428 GCF_029784015.1 Lycium ferocissimum
CACCTTTACTAAGGTTGTGAACCCAAGATGGTATTTTTGTGATTGGGAATTGTGATTGGTATATGCATAATGGATTGTTAGGGTTTATTTATTCTTGGTCCTTCATTCATAATTAATGGGCAGTATAAAACATTGATTAAGAAAGCCAACTGTATCTAACTTGGGAAGAAAGTACGTAGGGTTTAGTAAGAATAAATAACAAGAACTCAAGGCGTTAACCCTTGTTTGATAAATTCACTTAGGAATAAGAGGAATTTACTTGGCATAATTAAGTGTTCTTCATATTAACTTTCTTATATTTGGGAAAATCTTAGAAAGAAATAATCATTGTTTATTGGGAAATAGTAGAGATTCACATAGAGGTTAAGTTCATTGATATAACGATCCATTAGAAGTATATCAGGATCAATACCCATGATCATACACTTTATCTGACTGGGACACAACCTTGGTTTCTTTTACCATATATTACAATCCAAAGAAACTAGTTAGTAATTAGTCATAAACAACCAACTTTGTACAAAATCATCGAAGTAAGACATTAGACATAAATAAAACATTCTAAGATTTTAGTAACCTTTTCACACCATATTCCCTGTGGGATTCGACCCCAACCTTGTTGGGTTACTATATTTTTCATCGTCCGCTTACGCTAATAAAAGGTGTATTTTGAGCGTATCACTTGACATGTAGAAAATATGCTGACTTTGTAAGTCTATCAACAATCACCCATATTGAATCAAAACTGCGCTGGGAACGAGGTAAGCCTATAATGAAATCCATATTAATCACCTCCTATTTCTAGGTTGGAATCTCTATGTCACCTTGATCCGCGACCGATGCTTAACCTTTACCTACTGACAATTAGGGCATTGAACCACAAACTCTGCTATATCCTTCTTCATACCATTCCGCCAGTAATTTCTCTGATATCATGGTACATCTTCGTTGACCCTGGATGAAAAAAGTTGCGGGAATAATGAGCTTCTGCCATAATATGCTGACATAACCTTGCCACATCTGGAACGCATAATCTGCATCGATACCTTAGAACTCCATCTCCGAAAATCTCGAAGGGTGAATTCTTTCTCTTTGGGGCTGTCTACCTGTATTGAATCAAGGAAGGATCCTCATACTGGTGTTCCTTAACTTCAGCTACTAAGGAGGATGTTGCTTTATCCTGAACTGTGATTCCTATATCGCTTGAGTCCAATAATCGAACTCCTACTAAAAATTGCTTGATGAAGCTCGTGAGCTAACTCCACTTTTCTGCGATTCATGAGTAGAACGAACTCCACCTTAGATTTGCGGCTAAGGGCATCGACTATTAGATTTGCCTTCCCTGGATGGTATAGAATATCAACATCATAATCCTTCAACAACTCCAACCATCGACTCTAACATAAATTCAACTCTTTCTGCTTAAAGATATCTTTGAAGGCTCTTATGATCCGTGTAAACATCAGCGTGAACAACATATAAATAATGTATCCAAACCTTAAGTGCATGAATCACTGCAGGTAACTCCAAATCATGGCTCGGATAGTTCTTCTCATGCTTCCTCAGCTGCCTCGAAGCATACACAACAGCTATGCAGGTGCGGCATCAGCTTTTACACCCAGGCGATGCCGAGGCATCGCGATGGTAGTATAACCTCGATCCCTATGGAAGTGCCGGTATTGGTCTTTGAAGTCAATCTGTATTTAACTCCAAAAACTCTACTCACGGGAACTGTCCTTGGAACTTAGCTCTCTTCTGAGTCAACTTCATCAATGGTACTGAAAGAGAAAAGAATCCTGTAACATCATGCCAACCCTAGAAAACTATGAACCTCCGTCGGTGTCGTAGGTCTAGGTTAAGTCTTCACAGCCTCTATCTTCTGGGTGTCAACCCTAATTCCTTCACCTGATACAATATGTCCAAGAAAAGCCACGGGGTTCAACCAAAACTCACATTTGGAGAACTTTGCATACAACTTCTTATCCTGAATAACCCTGAGCACAACACGCAAATGATCTGCATGCTCAGCCTTTGATCGAGAGTAGACTAGGATATCATCGATAAACACAATCACGAACAGATCTAAAAAGAGTCTAAATACGCGGTTCATCAAATCCCTAAATATTGCTAGCGCATTAGTCAACCCAAAAGACATCAAAAGAAACTCGAAGTGACCATATACGGTCTGAAATCTTCTGTCTTCGAATATCTTTCTCTACGACCACGACGTGACCTTTGATCTCGAGTCTATCTTTGAAAAACATACGGTACCTTCTGTTGATCAAATAAATCATTAATTCTCGGGAGTGGATACTTGTTTTTTATCGTCACCTTATTCAGCTATCTGTAATCTATACACATCCACAACGAGCCGTCTTTATTTCTTACAAATAACATCGGTGCTCCCCACGGCGACATACTAGGCCTAATAAAGCCCTTCTCGAGCAAATCTTTGAATTGCTCTTTCAATTCCTTCAACTTGGCAGGGGCCATCCTATAAGGAGGAATAGATATAGGTTGAGTATCTGGTAGCACATCGATAGCACAATCAATCTTCCACTCTGGTAGAATGCCTAGAAGTTCGTGTGAAAATACATTTGGGAATTCATTAACCACTGGGACAGACTGAAGGGTCGGTGGTTTTGCTTCTGCATCCTGGACTCGAACAAGGTGATGGTGATAAATACAACCCTTTGCGATCATCTTCCTTGCCTTGAGAGAGGAAATAAACCTACCTCTCAGCAAAGCTATGTTCTTTTTCCATTCCAGAACCGACTCTCCTGGAAACTGGAACCGAACCATCTTTGTTCTACAATGAACGTTGGCATAATAAGAAGCCAACCAGTCCATACCCATAATAACATCAAAGTCTACCATATCTAGCTCAATCGAATCTGCTATGGTATGACAAATACATACTATAACTACACAATTCCTATATACTCGTCTAGCTATCACTGGGTCTCCAACAGGTATAGACACCTCAAAAGGCATAATCGTCTCAGGTTCTATCCCAAACTTACAAGTAATAAAAGGAGTGACGTATGATAAAGTAGAGCTTGGATCTATCAATGCATACACGTCATGGGAGGAGACTGATAATATACCTGTAACAACACCAGGTGATGACTCAAGAATCTGCTACGATTTTGAGGAACGCTTGAGCTGGATGCTCCTACTCTGCCTCTACCACGGTCGGCTGATGTCTGAGAACCCTTACCCAAAGGGCGTACCGATGACGAAGAACTAGCTGCAGATCCTGTCGGCTGAACTACACCTCCACCACCTCTCGACGGATAATTTCGCATAATATGGCCTGGATGATCGGAAGTATAACACATATCTGAACCCAAAAAGCACTGTCCACCGTGAAACTTACCACACTAAGCGCATCTTGGTAGAGATGGCCTCATCTGATCGGAATCACCCTTAGACTGGGAACCGAAAGCCCTGGAACTATGGCTTGACTCAAAATAAGTGGGTCGATCAAATCTCGGTCCTGGAAATTGTGAAGGCGCGCTATGCTTGAATAGGTGGACGCCTGGAAACTTCTTTCTATGACCACACAGTACCGCCGCCAAAGGAACCGGAAAGATCTGCCTACTCTTACTATGGCCTCTATCGCTCTCTCGATCAGCTCGCTACTACTGCTTCTGCTCCTCTATGCCCTGAGCATATACTTGAATACAAGAAATATCCATACCCTCCTGAAGTGACGCCGTCATGCAATCATGAATCAAATACGGCCCAAGTCCAATCATAAACTGGTGTACCTAATCCTCCAACTTAGCTACTATCATGGGAGCATACGTGGCTAGTTAGTTAAAGCAAAGACTATACTCCCGAACATACATATTCCCCAGGCGTAGATTCAGAAATCTATCAACTCGAGCCCGTTGGGTCTCTACTGGTAAATAGTGTCGAAGGAAAGCCTCTGTGAACTCCTGCCATCTTTGCTAGAGGTGTATTAGTCCCCCTGGACAACTCCCAAGTCTCATACCACTAAACAGAAACATCCTGCAAATGGTAGGAATCCAACTCTACTGACTCAGTGTCAGAAGCATGCATTACCTTTAATGTCCTATGCATCCGATCAATAAAATTCTTCAGGTCCTCATCCGGTTTCAATCTTGTAAATACTAGAGGGTCCAAATTGTTAAAGTCTCGAACCTTTGGCACTAACGACCTATCGGCATAAGCCGGGTACCCATTTTTGCCCAGTTGGGGGGCTGTTTGCCTCCGCCCCGAGTCAATAACAAATAGCATCTCGCATCTCTGGTGGCTATATCATGTAAAAGGCCCAGGTGCCGTAGTGGCTAAACCCTCTTGATCCCTGCAGACGAAGAAGGGTTACGAGAAGACCGAGATGGGGCCTCACTTTGGGACTGCTACGGCCCACATCTATCGGTGGCACCCGGCCGGGTACCCTCGTACATCTGTCATGACCTTACCTGCGGCGGTGGAAGCTCTCCTCATCCATCCTTCGGCGAAATCGAGAACACGTTACTAAAAAATGAATCCTGATGATACGACTCTAACGCATGATCTAAGATGAGAAAGAAGGATAACCTTCCTAAATGCCTTGCAACATTCTGTTTATAAGTGTGGTGCACAACACACCATAAACAAGACTCTGCTTGACACGACTTGTAGACAACCCTAGGACAGAACTGCTCTAATACCAAGTTTGTCACGACCCAGATGAATCTTCATTTTCATACCTTTCTCGAAACTCTCTCTCAGAGTTTGGTACTTGTGTCACCAGTATCATATCTTTATGGAATTCACCCTGGCCCTACCTGTCGAGCACCGCTAATTATGCTTTCATATCATAATCATGAACAAGGGTGGACCACGAGGGTCATCAGATGGTGACCTGCTAGATCTTAATAGAACTATATTAAAAAGGAACGAGCCCAAAGGACATGTGTATATAACTATGCTGGACAAAATTGTACAAGCCGACAAGGCCATCATAAACCACTATACAATAAAATATAGGCTGAGGGGGCCATACAACGTCTAGCTATACCATAATTGTCTACAAGCCTCTAATAGAGTACCTAACATAACAAGGTCGGGACAGGGCCCTACCATACCTATATGTGCAATAAAAAATATAATATACCAAAACACAATAGTAACTCTGGGACAAGGGGAGTGCTCCAGTATTAGCTGAACAACAACCTACGGAGGTGGATAATCAACCTGTCTACTTGAACCTGCGAGTATGAAATGCAGCATCCCCCAGGTGAAAGGGGCAACAATACGAACAAAGTACTGAATATGTAAGGCATGAAAGTAAGATAAAGAAGACATGAAAGTATGTAGGATAAAAGGAATGCAACCTGTACATCTGAACTGCCTCTGAGGGCCAATGATATGCATAAGTACTGTATACTTATATATATACATATACAACGCCTGTCAAGCCTCTATGGGCATCCCATCGTATCATATCAGCCTCTGTGGGCATAATCAACATCATATCAACCTCTATGGGCAAAAGCATCATCATATGACCAGCTGATCAGGTGGTAGTGCGTATATAACGTCACCTTCCCCATACCCCTTATAGATATAATATAAGTATATGCATATATAACTCCTGTGGGGTCATAGTATGTATGTATGTATGTATATAAATACACACACACACACACACACACACACACATATGCAATGCATGAATAAGATAAGAGTGCATCCTGAATCTGTCGGAGTGACGTAAGGTCGTTACACCTCCGATTATTATTATGAAATAACATTTTCATCATCATGTGACTCTATAAAGCATACTGAATCTGAAGAAGGACTTACTGTGAACAATATCATTGGAACATGAATCAACATAGGACATCTCTAGCTGCTAAGAATGGAATAATTATGGGTAGCATTACGTTTACGTTCCGTTCATGAGGATCATGCCTAAGAAAGAAAGTTAGCCTTAACATACCTCAAGTCATCCACACAATCCCACAACAAACCCGTCGAACTAGTACTCCAATCCTATAACAGAGGAAGGCATTTACAAGCTTAGATAGTACTATATATCAGGGATATCAAGCAATAAATTAATTTTTAAAATGAAACAGGCAACATTTCCCCTATTTCTTAATCATCACAACCCATCCAACAACCAACAATAAATACAACAACCTTATATGATCCTCTTTAAACTCATATCATTAACATTTAAAGATGTACAATAAAACGGTCCAATATACGCTTCACATATGACACCTATACACCTCCTTCTCCCAAATACACCAAGTATAACAACTTCAACACAATCCCAACATCAACTATTATCCATACGACAAGAATTTACTCATAAACACGTTGACAATCATGGCTTAAAATAGATTACAACTCAAACTAAACTCAAGTTCATATTTGGACCTTTCCTCCAAACCTAGCATAACCATCACATAAGCTCATAAACATGTAAATAAGATGGAATCTTACCTCAAGAACTCAAGAGAACTTCAATTCCAAAATTAACTTCACCTTGAAGTATCCTCCAAAGCTTCTACAAGAAGAAGAAACAAGCTTCAACAACACTTTGAAAACCTATAGCACTTGATTCTTACTTTTAATCCTTGATTTCACTTGGGGGTTGGTTACATATGTTGGAGAGGGTTCTAGAAGTATTTGAGGTCAGGCGAACGAAGAAAAATGAGATAAAATGAGGGGGTACAAAATATATATAAAAGAAAAAGCTGCCACCGATTTAAATCTACGGTCGACATTTACGGACTGTAAAAATTATACAGTCCGTATAATTGGACCGTAAAATACAATCAGTGGCTCACCCCCACTGTTGTCAATTTATGGTAGGGGTCAACCAGATATATGGTCCGTAAAAATTATACGGTCTGTATACCCAATCGTATAACCCAGCTTTTTTTGAAACATATTCTAGTCGATTTGTTTAACCTCTAATCCTCTCAACACATACTAAGCATGGACTTAGACCCTTGTATACTCGAGATGAACATGTCTAATCTTATGAAACCTCGAAGATAATTCAATATCCCAAATCTATAACAACCAACTCATGAAGAAACTTAGTGTGTAAAGGTACGGGGTGTAACAGGTATTATGGTGGATTAGACTACTTCTGTAATGACCGTTCGATCGTGTTGCATGTTTTGACTATTTTACCCCCGTTGACCCAGTTCCCGAGGTATTTGGGCGATTCTAGTAGAAATTGGAAGAATTAGAACCCTTAAGTGAAAATGTTTGACCAATAGTTAAATTTTGGGTAAACGGACCTTTGTTAGAATTACGTTGATTCCGTGAGGTCAGAAGGGTCGTTTATGACTTAGTGGATGTCACACCCCAAGTCGGAGGGGCATGACTGGCACCCGACCGTAAGGCCTAGCTCCTACCTGTAATATCTATCATACATTGCTCACAACACCTGGGCCGACAAGGCCAACGAGTACTGGACTATCGAGTAGAAATTATGGCAACCATCATCAAATTTCAAAGCATGGACTATAACCATACATATATGTACACGGGTCGATGAGGCCACCACGAGGATGTATAAGTCATAACAAGGCCGGCACATACCAAAAGTTGTACATACTAGTCATGAGCCGACAAGGCTATACATAAGAAACCTGTACACACGATACATGTCTATGAGCTTTTAAAAGTGCATCTAACAGACATAACGGTCGGGACAGGCCCAGCCATACCCAAAATATACATATATACAGTGCATACCAAAATGACAGCAAAGAAAGTTTGGAAGTAATGGAACTCGCCGGTCGATTGCTGAACTGGAGCAATCTACTGATGGAGTACGTCAATCTGAGGAGTCGAACCTGCAGGCACGAATGCAGCGTCCCCGCATAAGGGATATCAGTACGGAAGCTGTACTGAGTATGTAAGTCAGGATAAACATGACATAAATATAAAATAAGTATAGATAAAATGAGTAAGGAAGACTGGAAGGAAACAACTTGGAACCTGGATGCCTCTGAGGGCGTACATTATGCATGCAGGCTCTTTTACGTACACATATACATATATAGGCCTCTGTGGGCTAGTATCATATCATATACGCTGCTCTTTGGGGCTCATCTCATTATATAACATGCCCAACTGCAGTGGTGTAATTGTACATTAGTTCCATGCCTGCCGATTATAGCCCGGGGTATTATAATATATATATATAGCGCACATTAGTGCCATGCTCACCGGTTATAGCCTGGGGTGTTATCTTATACATATATATATATACATGATGCATGAAACACACGGATTAGTAATACTAAGCCATTCGGGGTGACATAAGGTCGGTATCCCCCGAAAACATTATGGAGCTAACATGAACATCATCAAGCCTTGGCAAGATACAAGAATATGCATACATATGATTGCATAGCCTTTCATGATTTTGGAATTTCTCATAAAGATAAATATAGGAGCGTCAAGCTTACTTAACATATTATGGTAGGAACGAACATGGACATTGCCGGACTTAGAGTAGAATTGTTTCTTTTGCGACGTTCGTTTGCATATATGTGTAGTTGGACTCATGCCATAGAAGAAAGGAGATGAAGAAGCCATAAGATACCTTTATGATGCTTCGCTTGCTTGCCACAACAACTCATTCGTTATGCTTCAATCTCGACCTATAATCATAGAATAATGCTTTTATCACAATTTGCCAATCCTAATTTTATGTATCTAAGTGACGGGTAATTTCTACGATACTTCAGGTAGCATTTCCCCTGTATTTCTTACATTTTCTTGATCCATGAGGACCATAATAACAATAACCCATCCTAATTCAAGTTCATACAACTCAATTTATGGTTATTAGGTCGATACCTAGAGCGACAAGCTCAGTTTACACTCCATAAGGGTATTCCTTTTTTTTCTTACGAGCTATAATTGATTATAATTACAAGGTAATCAGTTTTACAACTCCAATTTCCAGCTATATACATCATTACATCTTTCCCAACAAACCCAACAACCTATCATAATCAATTCCAAATTCTAGTGTCGAATTCATGGATTCCTCATTTGCATGTTCAAATCCCAAGCTATATACACCTCATTCCAAGTAAAGGAGATGGAATCTTACTTCAATTGGCTTAAAAAAAAACCTAATCCTAGCTTGATTTAGTCCAAAACCACATCCACTCCAAGAACGAGAAGAAGAACGACAATCCCGCAATGTTTATGAACTTCTGACACCCAACTTGCGTAGATTACTCTTGGATTATAATCTATATGGTGTGTGTATATATATAGAGAGAGAAAGCTGATATTTATAGAGAAGGATGATTCAATTTGGGGGTGAGTTGGAATGAAATTTTTTGGCCTTATCACCTATATATACCAAACCCACCGCCTCAATGTGGGCAATATTTTTGTATAGGCCGTACCAGGCACAGTACTCCTCTGATTTGTGAACTATCTGTTGCATTGGAAAGAACTCTCTGAACTTGAATTTAGATAGTTTATGCATCCCATAATTCCATATATACTAGGAGATATACCTCCTGAAAGTTGGGCCAAAATCCTGTCCAGAATTCTGCCTAATTTTCCCCCAATTTTGACGAACTTAAATTTCTTCGATTTGTTTGATCCTGAAACCTTCCCATACTTACCAATAATGCTTATTAACCTCCTTAACCTTAGGAATAACGTAGTTGTTCCACTTGAACTCTTACGACACTTCCGCCCTTACGCTTCCATAGCCTTAACTCCCAACGTAAATTAGCATACAGACGGACGGGATGTAACATTTTCCCCTCCTTAGGAATATGCCTCCTCGAATATTGGGGTATATGAAATGATTATTTTATCGTGAACATTACCCCAATCCTGTTAACAGTAACATCCATCCCTTGTGCTATATCACCTTACTTGCCCATGGCATACACGCTAATCTTATATACTTCCCTTCCTAAAATGAGAATAGACTAAGCCATCTTTTACCTTATGAGATCGTTCCGTTTCTATCTTCTGACGATCACTACCTCCTGCTTGGTATAAACGAAAGTATTTTGGACGTTATTTCCTTTTCGACTTCCTATGTCATCAGATTTTGTGGTCTGTAACTCCAGTTTTCGTGTACGAACAATAGCTTATTTTTTGGGGGTGATTTCTCTTATGTCCTCACTAGTTTTGGTGCTATATTTTATATATTGTTGATCCGTGCTTGGCGTTGATGTTGTAGCCATTTGGAGAACATTATTATAACTCTTGTTGATTTTAGTAGAGCTTTTGTGGGCCGGAGGTTCCGTGGATGTTTTCACTTCACGTTGAAGGGGTTTTACCACGTAAATTTGGTATCTCTTGCATTGATTTACTTTTGCTTGCTTTGCTATTTTGTTGTTAGTATAGAAGCTGTTCGGATTTCCATTTGTGCTAGTGTTTGTTGTCTTCTCTTAGTTCAAATAGTGTGGAAAGTCTTGACTTGGGTATTTCTTCCGCTGTTACCTTGTCGTGAAATTTGGTTGTTGCTTGTTTTTTCCCAACAAAGTTGTTATATCCCGTATTTTCGCGTATTCGGGAAAGTTGGAAATAAATTTTGGTTTGTAAGAAATAAGGTAATAATTGATTTTATTTAACACATGAGTTGTTTATGGAAGAATATTAATGTGGAAGTGTCGAGGAAGGCTAAGGGCAAAATGGGAATTTTGGAGATTTGTTTCGGGAATTCTAAAATGTGACCAATAAGTCATTGGGCTCAAAAAAATGATGAAAATTTAAGGCCCAAATGCATGGGGTGGCCGGCCACATGGCCAAGCCCACCAAAGAAAATTTAATATTTTTCAAAGCAATTACTTATAAAAGGGATCACTTATCCCTTAGAAGATTCATGAAACAAAGAAGAGAAAAACAAAACACAAAGAAGAGAAAAACCAAGGGCCTATTCGGCCAACAAGAAAAGAAAAGAAAAAATTTTCTAGCCTTCAACTTTGATCTTAAAATCTTCTTCTTCTTGAATTCTTAATAAGTTCGAGACGCTCTTCGACGTGGTACAATTAGTTTAGCGAGAAAACCACGTTTGCGGCAAGTGGAAGGTTGGAAAAGGTAAGAATTTTATGTTTTTATGATGTTATGAAGGTTTGTTTGTGTTGTAGTATATAGCAATGAGTAGAAACTATGGAAATATGGAAGTTTGCAAGGTGGGTGTATATATATATAGGTGGCCGTATATGTATATTGTTGTATACATATGATGAGTTGAATTTTATGTTATATTCTAGTGGTAGTGGTGGTGGACTTTATATTGAAAAATGAAAGTTGAATGAATTTAGTTGAGGTTGGTAATGTGGTGTTGGTCGTGTGGTACTCCATGAGGGAATGGGAATGAATTAATTTTGTTTAATATGTTAGTTGTGTTGTTGTGATCCTTATAGTGTAAAGGAAGGAAAAATGGTTTAGGTTGGCATTGAAATGGAATGTAGAAGATTATGACATATTAGTATGATTTTATGATATTATGGAAATGAAATGGTTAAGGTGAAAATATGATTATTGTTATTGATGAAATGGAATATGGAAATATGTTACGAATATGTATGTTGAAGATTAGAAGTTTCGGATGAATTATGGTCTTGGTGAAAAATTTGTATATTTTGTATATTTTGTGAATATCTTGTAAAATGATATGAAATGATTTCGGATTGTGTTGGAGTGATCTCGATTAGTAAATGAATATGAGAATAATGATATTAGCTTGATATTGTGAAGTTGGAATGGAAGGTGTCGCCTTATGTAAGAAGAGGACTATTTATGTTATAGTGCGTTTTATGATAATGGTTGATGTTGTTGGGTTGCTGGGTTGTTGTTGTTGATATATTGGGCCGAGCTAAGTCTCGGGGATGCTATATGTATAGGGGAAATGCTGCCGAAATTTCGGTAGACAAACATGAATTTGAGTTGAACTCTTAGAAGCCATAACTCACAATTGGTAAATATGACCATTTGTAGATTTTGGGCGAAACGGGAATCGAACTTGGACGAGCGTAAGAGCGCAACTAAGGTATGTAAAGTCTTTCCATTCATTCTTAGGCATGTTCCAAACATAATAGGCTCCGGATGCGAGCCTTAGATACGACTCGTTGCCTTGTAGAAATTCGAGATTGAAATTTGCTCCATTTCTTAAAGAAAATTGAATTAGTTTTTTTAAAAATTTTTGCAAAGTTATTTTTGTGTACGTAAACTTCAAAATGGGGTGATTGTTCCAACTCT
>NC_081352.1:60423528-60459149 GCF_029784015.1 Lycium ferocissimum
TTTGGCATTCAATCTTGAATTAGTACTTGTCTACCGAAATTTCGGCGACACCTCACTTATAAATACGACACCACGAGAGTTCAACTCGGCCAAATTCATCAACAACCAAACCAACAGCCAAACTACAATATCAATAATCAATTTACAATGCATTCAACATTACTAGTTCTCTTTACACGACTTTAACAACATACATAATATTCCAACAATATTCATAATATACTCATTCCGACCACTTACATTCAAACTAATATCAACGTTTATACGTCCGAGTCACCAATCAAACCCTTTTAAACCAACCACGAGAACACTTTAGGCATTTCATACAATATTTCAAACAAACCAAATATTGTTCCAACTTACCCGAAATTATCTCCAAACCGAGAACAACACCAAACATATTCTTTCCTTCCAAATTCATGAATTACACTAATAATCCACACCTTAACAAAGCAATTCTCATAAATACAAAAATCACATAAAATGTACATAAACTTCCAAACCACCCCATAACTAACATAACATTGTTTTGAGTGTCAAACTTGCATTTCTCATCATAGAATCCACAACGACGATAACTAAAACGCTAACGACAATTTGTTCATTCCCAATTACACAAAGGGGCCATTCGGCCAACACCCAACACACACACAAAAATGATTTTCAATCTTTCTTACTTCACCCAACAATCAAAACATGCTAACTAACATTAATTCATCACTTCCAATACATCCATGCACATGCACGGCCAAACACTCCTACACGGCCTCAACTTCAATTTCATTTTTACTATGAATTTCTTCCATTTTAGCATACAACAACACATATAAACCATCTATAACACAAGAAAACAAGATTAAACTCACCTTTCTTCTTCAACTTCTCAACTTGCCTAAAGTTGGCCAATGATGAAAACGAGCAATCCAACGCCCCAAACAACACTTTCACGTTGTTGAGCACCTTTGAATTATGCAAGTTTGCTTGAAGAATTTATTTTTCTTGATCAATTCTTAGCCTTGTTTTTCTCCTCCTTGGCCGTTTTTCACTCTCTTTCTCTCTTCTTGTGTTTTCTCCAAGTTTCTTGAAAATTCTCTAAGTGTGGGATGAATATGATGACTCCTTAGTCATCTTTTAATTACCCATTTTGGCCACCATGTGGCCATGGCCCACCCATGGCCGGCCACATGGCCCTCTCTCTTTTCTTTTTTTTTTTTTCATTTTCATGAAATAATTTCCTTTCCAAAATTAGAATACTTTCCAAAAATACGATTTGACCCCATATGTTTCTTTAATATTTCCATGCCAATAAAACCATACACGACTTAAGCCTTTACAATATACAAAAAAACAAAAAAAAAATCTCCACTTCATATCTCGGGCTAGTCTTGTTCCCAACTTATCGTGGTTAACCCGGATTATCCCGACGTTCAAATTACGGGATATAACATCTATAGCTACAACCAATCTGCTGTCAATTTCGGCGTGCATAACTGTTCTCGAATAATCGTTAGATGTTGCAGATGATGTTCGTGAAAGGGACTCCCATGCTTGTGCAGTCTACCGTCACCCTATCCAACTTTACCTACGACCCTTATCGATATCATACCTTAACTCTTCTTTTCGTGGGTTCCTTACTCCACTTATAATACTTGGTTTGACGACTATCCAATTCCTTCGTCACCATTTTGCCTCTTATCTTCTCCCTAGCTTCCACAAGATGTTCTTTTATCGCCGGTTCTTCTTGTTTTACCATGCTTACTTGTTAGCAGTGTCATACCTCTACGTTTGGTTTGTACGGATCTGACATAATCTCGATATATGCTTTACCTGCATTCGCCTTTGTCCTTCCTTCAATGTTACCTATTATGACTATTTTCTATCGATACATGCTTATTATAGTTTCTCCCGTAAAGAGTTAAACAACAAGTCTAACTTACTCCCAACTGGATAACTCAACATAATGTTATTTCAGGGTTCCTTAATACAACATCACAAAGGGAGATTTGAACTGCGCATTAATCATCAATCGGTGAAATCCCATATCTTATTAGCCTGCTAGAGCAGTGTTGCGGTGCCGTTACTTCTACTTTGGTCCCTCCTTTACAATCACGGTCTATTGCTACTAGAATAGCATTCGTTCCCATATAACAAGTAATAAGTTTCTTCCTGGGTTCATAAGTATGTGTATATATATATAAGGAAATTTCAATGGAGGGGTTAATGTACCTGTAACCGTCCTGCCTCGGTCCTCTATGAAAGCCTCGATCAAACACACTGCGAAGCGGAATCCTCCTATGCTTATAAGCTACCCCTCATCCTCTTGGCCCGACTACTCTCTTTTTCCTCTGCATATCTCATGACGTACGCAGGCGAACCTTGATTGACAGACTCCCAAGACTGTGGACTATCCGGCACCTCAGAAAAACTAGTGTCTGTAAATACCCTGACATAGTGCTAAGCCGGAGGGGAACCCGGTTGTGCCAATCCCTGCACCACTCCCGTCATTCCCTGATCAATGAGCCCCGATAACGAAACTAAAGGCCTTGGTGAGGTCAGAACTCCGCTCACCCCATCCGCCATTGGCATAACCGAAATTGCTCGAATGGGTGACTTATATGGATCCTCAAACGGATCCTCCTAAATAGAAACCATGACCTCCGACGGGGCTGACTCAATAGTGTAACTTATGCCTACATTTACCACTTCCGTAGCTTTTTGACCTGTACTAGCGGGTGGCGCCTATCTAGCGTCTACCCTCGTAGCCATGCCCACACTTTTACTAACCGAGGTCTTTCTCGTCATAGGCATCGCTGCAATTCAAAACGAGAAAAGAGGATTAGGGACAAATTTTCTTACGACTCGGCTCTATCGCACGATCTAGATCACGAAGGAAGGAGACAATCCTAAATGTTCTGTAGCCTCCTGTTTATAATTAAGGCGCGCTACATACCCACAAATAAGACTCTACTAGACACGGCTTGTAGACATCCCTAGGACAGACTTGCTCTAATACAATTTTTGTCACACCCCAAGTCGGATGGGTATGAGTGGCACCCGACTGTAAGGCCAAGCGCCTACGTGTAATATCTATCATACATTGCTCACAACACCTGGGCCAACAAGGCCTACGTGTACGGGACTGATGAGTAGAAATTATGTCAACCATCATCAACTAGTGAAGCATGGACTATAACCACACGGGCCGACGAGGCCACCACGAGGATGCATAAGTCATAACAAGGCCGGCAAGGCCATACAAAAAGTTGTACACACTAGTCATGAGTCGACAAAGTTGTACATATGACACATGTCTATTAGCCTCTAAGAATGCATCTAACTGATATAACGGTCAGGACAGGGGCCCACCATACCCAAAATATACATATATACAGTGCATACCAAAATAACAGCAAAGCAAGTTCGGAAGTAGTGGAACTCGCCGGTCGATCGCTGAACTGGAGCAACCTACTGATGGGGTACGTCCCGATCCGAGGGAGTCGGACTGTGCATGAATGCAAATGGCCCCACAAGGGACGTCAGTACGGAAAGTGTACCGAGTATGTAAGGCAGGACAAAAATGAAATCAAGATAACATAAGTATTAACATAAGTAAGAAAGACTGAAAGGAAACAACCTGAAACTTGGATGCCTCATAGGGAATACATTATGCATGCAGACTTTTTTACATATACATATACATATATATGTATATAAATAGGCCTCTGTGGGCTAGTATCATATCATATCCGCCGCTCTTTGGGGCTCATCACATTATATAACATGCCCAGCTGCAGTGGTGTAATTCACACTAGTGCCATGCCCGCCGGTTATAGACCGGGGTGTTATAATATACATATATAGCGCACATTAGTGCCATGCCCGCCGGTTATATCCTGGGGTGTTATCTTATACATATACATGCATACATACATACATACATACATACATACATACATACATACATATATGTATACACACACACACACACACACACACACACATACATGATGCATGAAACACATGGATTAGTAATACCAAGCCATTCGAGGTGACATAAGGTCGGTATCCCCCGCAACATTATGGATCTAACATGAACATCATCAAGTCTTGGCAAGATACAAGAATATACATATATATGATTTCATAGCCTGTCATTATTTTGGGCTTTCTCATGAACATCAAGATGGAAGTGTCTAGCTTACTTAACATAATATGGAAGGAAGGAACATGGACATTGCCGAACTTAGAGTAGAATCATTTCTTTAGGGACGTTCTTTTGCATATACGTGTAGTTGGACTCATGCCATAGAAGAAAGGAGATGAAAAAGCCTTAACATACCTTTATGACACTTCGCTTGCTTGCCACAACAACCCGTTCGTTATGCTTCAATCTCGACCTATAATCATAGAATAATGCTTTTATCACAATTTGCCAATCCGAATTTTACGTATCTAAGTGACGTGTAATTTCTACTATAATTCAGGCAGTATTTCCCCTGTATTTCTTATATTTTCCATATCCATGAGGACCATAATAACAACAACCCATCCTAATTCAAGTTCATACAACTCAATTTATGGTCAATAGATCGATACCTCAAGTGACAAGCTCGATTTACACTCCATAAGGCTATTCCTTTTTTCTAATGAGCTATAATTGATTTTAATTACAAGTTAATCAGTTTTACAAGTCCAGTTTCCAGCTATATACATCATTACATCTTTCCCAACAAACCCAACAAGCTATCATAATCAATTCCAAATTCTAGTATCAAATTCATGAATTTCTCATTTGCATGTTCAAATCCCAAGCTAGATACACCTAATTCCAAGTAAAAGAGATGGAATGTTACCTCAATTGGCTTCAATAACACCCAATCCTATCTTGATTTAGTCCAAAACCACATCCACTACAAGAACGAGAAGAAGAACGATGATCCCGCATGTTTACTAACTTCCGACACCCAACTTGCATAGATTACTATTGGATTTTGATCTATATGGTGTGTGTGTGTATATATATATATATATATATATATATATATATAGAGAGAGAGAGAGAGAGAGAGAGATAAAGTTGATATGTATAGATAAGGAGGAGCCAATTTGGGGGTGAGTTGGAATGAAATTTTTTGACCTTAGTACCTATATATACCAAACTCACTGCCTTAATATGGGTCGTACCAAGCACAATACTCCTCTGATTTGTGAACTATCTATTGTATTGGAAAGAAGACTCTCTAAACTTAAATTTAGATAGGCTATGCATCCCATAATTCTTTATATACTAGGAGCTTATACCTCCTGAATGTTGAGCAAAATTACTGTCCAGAATTCTGGCTAATTTTCCCCGAATTCCAACGAACTTAAATTTCTTCGATTTGCTTGATCTCAAAACCTTCCCATACTTACCAATCATGCTTATGAACCTCCTTAACCTTGGGACTAATGTAGTTGTGCCACTTGAACTCTTACGACGCTTCCGCACTTACACTTCTATTGCCTTAACTCCTGGCACGAATTAGCATACAGAGGGATGGGATGTAACAGTGGGGTGGCTAGTTTAGTTCCTGAGGCTTTCGGGAGAATTTTGGGTACTTGCTTGGATACTTGATTTTAGCCATTTGGGGGTTGACTGAGTCAAGGTGACCTCTGTTGGGAATTTTACAGTCACGGATGGGTTCGTAGCATGTTTTTACTTGTGTCTGCTTGTTTGGTTTTTATCCGGGAGGTCTCGGATAGATGTCGGGATTTGGGGTTGAGACTTGGTGAGACCAGAATTTTCTGGTTTCTGATGTCTCGCCCTGGCGGAGTAGATTTGCCTCTGTGGGTCTGCCCAAGCTGGACTTGGCCCGCAGGGGTGGAAGGCTGAGTCATTTAATGAAGTCTGCCCCAGCGGACGGGTATCCGCTGAGGCGGGATCACAGAAATGAGACTTCCTTCACCCCAGCGAAGATCGCTGAATCAGAAACCTTATTTCATTCCCCAACTACGAATCATTATTCCCATTCACAAAAAACCTAATCCAAGGGAGCATTGTGGTTGAATTCTGAAAATGTATTAGTGCTATCATCTTGGGGTAAGTCCTTATGCCTTATTCTATCATTTATTCTTGATTAATTAGCATCCATGAAGGTTAATAAACTATGGGGAAGACGGGTTTATGGAAACCTAGATTTTTATTTAAAACCCTTTTGATCTAATTGAGTATTGATTGGTTTAATCACTGTTTTCTACTATCTAAACATGAGGTAATTAGATTTTAGGCTTAAATCTTCCTTTGCTTCAAGAATTCAAATCATGAAATTAAGGTTTCTTTCTAAATTGGGGAATTTGGTATAATTGATGAAATTGAAGGGCCAATTGTGGTTACAATTCCATGAAATTAAGATTAATGACTATCTAGACCTTGAGTAATGTAATTTCGCCCTTAATTTTTTATTTTACCTTGAGATTCGTTAGGGGTATTTTGGGGATTTTGGGTAACTTTCACACCCGATTCTTTTTCAAATAGTTGAATATTTTATGGCCATTTACTTACTTAGAATTGGTAATTATTAGATTTTGATCGTTCTGAGGCGCTTCAGAAAGGGAAGGCCCAGGTGGAGTAGTTTGTGGCACCAGTTCGGTAATTGAGGTTGGATATGGCTTACTTTAGTTAGACTTTGATTAGTGAATCGTATGTATGCGTAGAATTGACCGGAGAAATCATGTTAGGTCTTCGGACATGATGTTGGGATGAATATACAATTAGGTTGGAATGACTTCTGATTTTTTTAAGCAAATTTATCAGGAGGCATGGCCCCCTGATGTTTTATTAATAATGATCAAGTTCAACAGCAAAAACAGAAAAGAAAAAATAATAGATGCTAACCATTTTTGAGTAAGCATACTCAAAGATAGTTTTACACTTTGCAACTTGAGAAAATAACGAGCAACCGCTCCATATCTTGAATCAAGGCATTTGAATCTTCCTTGTTTTGATCCTCGGTGATGGAATTTGTGCCTTGTCAATATTTAGTATCTTCCTTCCCAGTACTGGCAGTGATTCAAATCTAGTGTACTTAAGCTGATCCTCTACTTCAAGTGTTGCATTTGCTAGGATATCTGCCAGTTGATTTCCTTCTCTAAATGTATGCAAAACTTGTACATGCGTACGTACTGTTCCATTATATGTTGAATACTGCCACTTTTTCCACAATTTGTTAAGGGATCTTCCAAACATCTTGCAGTATGTTCTTCAATACCAATGAGTTAGTTTCCAATGTAACATTTTGTATGTTATTAGCTAAACAGTACTTCATACCTTCCTGGATAGCCATTGTTTCTGCCATCATATTTGAGGTGGGCTTGTCGCCGTTATTTTACACATTGTTGATATGTGGTGTATTTTTTTATGTGATCGGAGGGGTGTGATGTGATAGATTCATTAAGGTTATTGAAACTCGATGTTGATTCCATTTCCATGGTTGTTGTGATTTAATGCAAGTCTTGATGTGTCTTATGGTGTTTGTGACCTCCATAGCATCTTCATTGGTATTGATTGCATTTGATTTAACATTCTTGCATTCATACATTTATACATGATGGAAACGGTGTGGAAGTGATTTGATGAAAGAAATGTGCTACTGATGATGAAAGATTTATGGCGACTATGAAAGAAAATGTGACATCTTGATGAAAGCATTATGTGAATTCGTGATCCAAGGTTGTTTTCGAAGCAGAAGGTTTGTGTGCTCGTGATTCGATGGGACATTTCGGAGCGATTGGAACATGGGCGCCATGGGTTCCCTACGGGTCATGACTGTTGAGATATTGATATTCCGTTTAGAGCATGTGTGTACAAAATGAGTATTGGCTATTGCATTGCATGACGTCCATTTCGTTGCATTGCATATATTATCATGACATTATACATCGACTGACTGGATTGTTGGTTGTATTCGTGTTGTGGTTACTTTTGAAGAAATATTAGGAACTTGACAAACTTGTGTTTAGGTGCTTCACCTTAGGCGATGATTCGGTTGTGTGATATTCTGTGACTTTAGTGGTTATTATGTGCCTATTTGTTTATCTTATGCTTATATACGCAAACTAATCTTAGTCGGCCTATGATGCTTACTAGTGCGTGTGTGTACTGATACTACTCTTGCTGCACTTTTTCTTGAGTGCTGATTTTGAGGCAGGACCTTCTTCCAGACCCCATTTCTAGCCTTCAGGCTATTTGCTGCAAGGATTCTGAGGGTGAGCTACCTACTTGTCATGCAGACCTGGATTTCCTTCCTATTTGTCTACTACTAATCCATTAGACATTTTCATTGTATTTCAGACATATGTACTTACTCTTAGACATCGTTAGTTAGTGGTTCTTGTATGGTGACTTCATTTATGGGGATTGTATTATGACTTAGTATCTTCCACACTTATATTTATGGTATTGATTTAGACTTTTTATGATTGATCTTGTTATTTAAGTCTTTTCGTAATTGAATAAGTAAGGAAATCAAGAGATGGTTGACCTACCAGGGGGTTAATGTAGGTGCCATCACGACGGTATTTTGGGTCGTGAGAAGTTAGTATCAGAGCCCTAGGTTCACCGATCTCACCAGTACAAGAACATGTCTAGTAGAGTCTTGCGGATCGCTACAGAGATGTCTGCACTTATCTTCGAGAGGCTATGGGACATTAGAAAAACTCCAATTCTTTCTTTTCTTTCTTGTTACTTGATTCTAATTGGTATCTAGTGTGTTCAAATGGGTATCTGATTATCCTTCTATTCTATCACAATTGGTGAGGACTCGTGCTAGAGCAGTAGTTGATGAGGCATCAGTGCCGGCCGCTGGGGCCGCGGCACGTGGTAGGGGCCAGACTGAAGGTCGTGGATGCGACAGAGGTAGAGGGGCAGCACCGGCTTGGGGTAGGGCACTCATGGACGGTTGGGCCCGCGCTAGATTCGTCTCTCTCAAACCACCGTGCGTCATTATGATGAGGAGAAGGAGTTGGGACCAGCACTAGCTCAACCTGATATTATAGCCACTCCAGTGTTGTCCGATGCTTTGGCTCGTGTGTTGAACCTGCTTGATGGATTGACTCAGGCAGGTGTGTTACCGGCTACACCAGATGGTCAGGGGTGAGATTAACAGAGCAGATTCCAAAGAGGTTCTGCGCTCCAGGGGAACAGCCTACTGCGGCTGTGGCTCCACGTATGGATGAAATTCAGGGACCAAGACTTTTCCCTTAGCCCATGGCAGGCCCGGTGATGACCGGACAGGAGCATGATTTGTTTTGTAGGTTCACCAAGATGAAGCCTCCCGTCTTCTACGACACTAAGCAAGAGGATTCCTATGAGTTTATCATCGACTGTCATGAGAGGCTCCACAAGATGCGGGCGGTAGAGAGCCACGGGGTTAAATTAGTGACTTTTTATTTATTGGGTATATACTAAGCTTTGGTGGAGAGCGTATGTTGAGTGCAGACCAGCCGGGTTGCTTCCGCTGACATGGGCTCAGTTTTATCAAATATTTTTGGAGAAGTACATCCCGTGTACTTTGAGAGATTGGAGACGCGATGAGTTCAGTCACATTGAGCAGAAAGGTTCATCAGTTGCCGAGTATAAGGTTCATTTTCACTCTTTGTCCAGATATGGGCTTTAGTTGCTTCCCACAGAGGAGGAGAGAGTGAAGAGATTCGTCAAGGGGTTGAACACTACTTTGAAGTTGTCAGCTCTTCAGTTAGTATCGACAGGGGCTTCATTTCAGGAGGTGGTGGATCATGTCACTACAGTTCAGTTCGTGAGACAGGATAGCTTTGGTAAGGGGGATGATAAGAGGGCCCGTAGAGGGGGCAGCTTCAGTGGTTCATTCTCTAGAAGGCAGGGTCAGTATGGCAGAGTTCCCAGATATACTCCAGTCGCCGTCCGATTAGCTATGCGGACATCGTGGAGGGTGCGGGGCCAAGTCATCATTCTTCAGGGCAGCCAGTGGGCTCGTATTCCAGATTATATGATCGTGGTGGGTATTCAGGTTCTTCAATTTCAGTTCAGCGGCCTGTGCTTGACAAGGTAGGTTATGATTGTGGTGAGCTGGGGTATTTCAAGATGAACTATCCTCTACTTAGATAGAGTGGTCAGAGTACACAGTATCAGACCCCCAGAGCTCCAGCTTCATCCGTTAGAGGGGGTGGATCTTATGGTAGAGGCAGTGCACAACTTGGGCGGGGTGGCCATACATCTGGCAGAGGTGGCACCTAGCCTCGTAGAGGAGGATCCCAGTGAGGCAGAGGTGGACATCAGCCGGGCAGAGGCGGAGCACAGTCAGGTCGGGGTGGTCGTGGAGGTTGGCAGACTGATAGCAGATGGGTTCATTGTTACGCTTTCCCGGGCAGGCCAGAGGCTGAGGCTTCCGATGTTGTTATCACAGGTAATATCTCGATCGATCCTCAGAACGGTGGCTTCAGTGTTATTCGACCTGGGTTCTACTTTCTCTTATGTGTCTATATATTTCTCCATGAGTTTGGACATGATTTGTGATCTACTTGACGTGCCTATTCATGTATCTACTCTGATCGGAGATTCTGTTGTGGTAGATCTAGTCTATCGGTCTTGTACGGTTACGTTTATGGGTTATGTATGTGGGTAGACTTGGTGATTCTTAATATGGTAGATTTCGATATTATCTTGGGTATGAGTTTGTTGTCTCCGTATCATATGATTTTGGACAGTCACGCCAAGACAGTCACACTAGCTATGTCGGGTATTCCTAGACTTGAGTGTAAGGGTACTTCTAGTCCCTCCTCGAAGAAGATCATTTTATTCCTTCGAGCTAGAAAGTTAGTGCATAGAGGATGTTTGGCCTACTTAGCCCATATTCGTGACACTAGTGCTGACACTCCGTCACTTGAGTCTGTTCCTGTGGTGAGCGAGTTCACGGAGGTGTTTGCTACAGACTTGCCGGGTATGGCACCTGATCGTGATATCAATTTCTGCATTGATCTAGAGCTGGTGACTCGTCCTATTTCTATTCCACCATATCGGATGGCACCGGCTGAGTTGAGAGAGTTGAAGGAGTAGTTGCAAGATCTTCTTAGCAAGGGTTTCATTAGACCAAGTGTCTCCCCTTAGGGCGCTCCCATGCTTTTTGTGAAGAAGAAGGATGGGTCGATGCGGATGTGTACTGATTATCGCCAGTTGAACAAGGTCACTATTCGGAATAAGTACCCTATTCCCCGCATTGATGATTTGTTTGACCAGCTTCAGGGGGCTTTCGTGTTTTCCAAGATTGATTTGAGGTCGGGCTATCACCAGTTGAAGATCAGGGCCGAGGATATTCCCAAGATGACCTTTAGGACTCATTATGGTCATTACGAGTTCCTTGTTATGTATTTTGAGCTTACCAATGCCCCGACAACTTTTATAGACCTGATGAATGGTATTTTCAAGCCATACTTGGATTCCTTCTTCATAGTCTTCATTGATGACATTTTGGTGTATTCGCGCAACAAAGAAGATCATGAGAAATACTTGAGGATTGTGAAGGGCTTTTCTTCGATCACTTCCCATTTGACTTGTTTGACTCAGAAGAATGTGCTTTTTTAGTGGTTCGATAAGTGTGATGAGAGCTTCCAAAAGCTCAAGACCTTGTTGACTTCGGCTCCTATTCTTTCTTTACCAGTTGAGGGGAAGGATTTCACCGTGTATTGTGATGCTTCACATATAGGTTTGGGTTGTGTTTCGATGCAAGATGGTAAGGTTATTGCCTATGATTCGAGGAAATTGAAGGTTCATGAGAAGAACTACCCCACACATGACTTGGCGTTGGTAGCGGTAATTTTTGCTTTGAAGATCTGGAGGCACTACTTGTATAGGGTTCATTGTGAGGTTTTTATCGATCACCGTAGCCTTCAGCATGTGTTCAACCAGAGAGATTTGAACTCCAGACAGCACAGATGGATGGAGTTGCTCAAGGACTATGATTTGACCATTTTGTACCATCCGGACAAGGCCAATATGGTGGCGGATACTTTGAGCTGTAAAGCGGTAAGTATGGGTAGCTTGGCCCGATTGGTATCTGAGGAGAGGCCTTTGGAGAGAGATGTTCAGACTTTGGAAAATAGGTTAGTAAGACTTGGTATTTCAGATTTAGGTAGGGTTTTGGCTTGTGTTGAGGCGAGGTAGTCGTTTTTGGATCAGATTAAGGCAAAGCAGTTCGAGGATGCTAAGTTGCGCAAGATTCGTGAAAAAGTCTTGAGTGGAGAGGCCAAGGAAGCAATTTTAGATAGTGATGGGGGTTTTGAGGATTAAGGGGCATGTTTGCGTTCCTCGGGTTGGTGGCTTGATCAAGTTGATTTTACAGGAGGCTCACAGTTCTAGATATTCTATTCACCCTGGTGCTACCAAGATGCATCGTGATTTGAGATAGCACTATTGGTGGGGTAGTATGTGGCGTGATATTATTGAGTTTATTTCTCAGTGTTTGAATTGCCAGCAGGTTATGTACGAGCACCAGAGATTGGGGGTGCGCTTTAGAGGATGCCTATTCCAAAGTGGAAGTGGGAGAGGATAGCCATGGATTTTATGGTAGGTTTTCCGAAGACCTTGGGTAAGTCCGATTCGATTTAAGTTATTATAGATAGGTTGACAATGTCTGCACACTTCATTCCAGTCTAGATGACCTACAATGCAGAGAAGTTGTCCAAGATCTATATCCGAAAGATTATTCGATTGCATGGAGTGCCTATTTCCATTATCTCCGACAGAGGCACTCAGTTCACGTCCCATTTCTGGAGGACTTTGCAGGCCGAGATGAGGACTCAGTTGGATCTTAGTACTGCTTTTCACCCTCAGACGGATGGTCAGTCTGAGCGGACGATTCAGGTTTTAGAGGATATGCTCCGAGCTTGTGTTATCGACTTTGGTGGTCATTGGGACCAGTTCTTACCCTTGGCATATTTTGGGTACAACAACAGCTATCATTCGAGTATCGACATGGTTCCATTCGAGGCTTTATATGGGAGGAGATGTTGATCTCCAATTGGCTAGTTTGATGTTTTTGAGGTGAGACATTGGGGTACCGATCTTTTGAGAGAGTCATTGGATAAGGTGAAGTTGATTCAAGAAAAGCTTATAGCCGCTTAGAGTAGGCGAATCTACCGAGGATCCGAGATCTTAAAGGTACGAGAGGTTTGGATAAAGTGAAGTTAATTCAAGGTTCTGTTGAAGGTGTCATCCATGAAGGGTGTGATGAGATTTGGGAAGAAGGGCAAGCTTAGCCCTAGGTTCATTGGCCCATTTGAGATCCCTCATCATGTGGGAGAGGTAGCTTATGAGTTGGCATTACCTCCAGTTTTGTTGGGTGTTCACCCGGTGTTTCATGTGTCCATGCTGAAGAAATATCATTCGGACAGGTCTTATATAATTCAGTGGGATTCGGTTCTATTTGATCAGAATTTATCTTATGAGGAGGAGCCTATAGCCATCTTGGATAAGGAGGTTCGAAAGTTGAGGTCAAAGAAAATAGCTTCGGTGAAGGTGCAGTGGAAGCACCATCCAGTCGAGGAGGTTGTGTAGGAAACCAAGGCTGATATGCTTAGTAGATATCCCCAGCTTTTCACCTAGTCAGGTACCTTTCCTTCATTCCATTCCTTGTTTGTTCAAGGACAAACAATTGTTTATTTGGTATCTGATGTAACAACCGTTCAGTCATTTTGTGTGTTTGAACCATTTTACCCCCGTAGATCCAGTTCCTGAGGTATTCAGGCGATTCTAGTGGAAATTGGAAGAATTAGAACACTTAAGTGAAACATTTGACTAATAGTTGACTTTTGGGTAAATGGACCTTTTTCAAAATTTCGTCGATTCCGTGAGGTCTAAAGGGTCATTTATGACTCAGTGGGGTGGCAAGTTCGGTTCCCGAGGCTTTTGGGGGTGTTTTGGGTACTTGGTTGGAAACTTGATTTTAGCAGTTTGGGTGTTGACCGAGTCAATACGACCTCCGTTGGGAATTTTGATGTCACGGATAGGTTCGTAGCATGTTTTTACTTATGTCTGCATGTTTCGTTTGTATCCGGGATGTCTCGAAAGAATGTTGGGATTTGGGGTTGAAACTTGGTGAAATCAGAATTTTCTGGTTTCTGATGTCTCGCCCCAGCAGAGTAGATTCGCCCCTTCAGGTTCGCCCAAGCGGGACTTGGCCTGCAGGAGTGGAGGCTAAGTCATTTAATGAAGTCTGCCCCAATGGACGTGTATCCGTTGAGGCGGGATTGCGGAAGCGAGACTTCCTTCGCCCTAGCGAAGATCGATGAATTAGAAAACTTATTTCATTCCCCAATTTTGAATAAATATTTCCATTCACCAAAAACCTCATCCAAGGGAGTGTTGTGGGCGAATTTTGAAGAAGTGTTAGTGCTATCATCTTGGGGTAAGTCCTTATGCCTTATTTTAACATTTATTCTTGATTAATTAGCATCCATGAAGGTTAATGAACTATGGGGAAGAAGGGTTTACGGAAACCTAGATTTTTTATTTAAAACCCTTTTGATCTAATTGAGTATTTATTAGTTTAATCACTATTTTCTACTATCTAAACATGAGGTAATTAGATTCTAGGCTTAAATCTTCCTTTGCTTCAAGAATTCAAATCATGAAATTAGGGTTTCTTCCTAAATTAGAGAATTTGGTGTAATGGATGAAATTGAAGGGCCCATTGTGGTTAGAATTCCGTGAAATTAAGGTATCTAGACCTTGAGTAATGTAATTTCGCCCTTAATTTTTGGTTTTGCCTTGAGGTTCGTTAGGGGTATTTTGGGTAACTTTCACAGCCGATTCTTTTTCAAATAGTTGAATATTCTATGGTCATTTACTTACTTAGAATTAGTAATTGTTAGACTTCGATTGTTTTAAGGCGCTTCGAAAAGAGAAGGCCCAGGTAGAGTAGTTCGTGGCACCAGTTCGGCAATTGAGGTAGGTTACAGCTTACTTTAGTTACTTTGATTAGTGAATCGTATATATGCATCGAATTGACGGGAGAAAGCATGTTAGGTCTTCTGACATGATGTTGGGATGGATATACAATTAGGTTGGTATGACTTTTGATTATGTGGGCTTGTCGCCGATATTTTACACATTGTTGACATGTGGTGTATTTGTTTATGTGATTGGAGGGGTGTGATGTGATGATTCATTATGGTTATTGAAACTCGACGTTGATTCCATTTACATGGTTGTTGTGATTTATGCAAGTCTTGATGTGGCTTATGGTGTTTGTGACCTCCATAGCATGTTCATTGGCATTGATTGCATTTGATTTAGCATTTTTGCATTCATACATTAATACATAATGGAAATGGTGTGGAAGTGATTTGATGAAAGAAATGTACTGATGATAATGAAAGATTTATGGCAACTATGAAAGAAAATGTGACACCTTGATGAAAGCATTATGTGAATTCGTGATCCGAGGTTGTTTCCAGAGCGGAAGGTTTATGTGCTCGTGATCCGATAGGACATTCTGGAGTAGGTGGTACATAGACGTCATGGGTCCCCTGCTGGTCATGACTGCCGAGACGTCGATATTTCGTCCGGAGCATGTATGTACAGAGTGAGTATTGTCCATTGCAGTGCATGACGTCCATTTCATTGCATTGCATATATTATCATCACATTATACATCGATTGACTGGATTGTTAGTTGTATTCGTGTTTTTGTTACTTTTTGAGGAAATATTAGGAACCTGACAGACTTGTGTTTAGGTGCTTCACCTTAGGCGATGATTCGGTTGTGTGATATTCTATGACTTTAGTGGTTATTATGTGTCAATATTTTTATCTTGTTGATTTTGTGCTTATATGCGTAAACTAATCTTATTCGGCCTATGATTCTTACCAGTACGTGTGTGTACTGATACTACTCTTGCTGCACTTTGCCCTAAGTGTAGATTTTGAGGCAGGACCTTCTTCCAGACCCCATTTCTAACTTTGAGGCTATTTGCTGCCAGGATTCCGAGGGTGAGCTACCTCCCTGTCATGCAGCCCTAGAGTTCCTTCCTATTTGTCTTCTACTATTCCATTAGACATTTTCATTATATTTTAGACATATGTACTTACTGTTAGACATCGTTGGTTAGTGGTTCTTGTATGGTGACTTCATTTCTGGGGATTGTATTATGACTTAGTATCTTCCGTACTTCTATTTATGGTATTGACATAGACTTATTATGATTGATCTTGTTATTTAAGTCTTTTCGTAATTGAATAAGTAATGAAATCAAGGGGATGGTTCGCCCAGCAGGGAGGTTAGTGTGGGTGCCATCACGACGGTATTTTGGGTCGTGACAGCTTTGGTAACTAAGGTTTGGAGTTTCATAAGCCTCGTAGGCTACTATCCGCATTTTGTAGAGGAGTTTTCATCCATTGCATCCCCGTTGACTAGATTGACTCTGAAGGAAGTGTCATTTCACTGGTCCGATGAGTGTTTGGTGTGCTAAGGAGGTGTTATTTCGTTGGTCCGATGAGTGCTTGGTGATCTTTCAAAAGCTCAAGACTTGGTTAGCTACTGCTCCGATCTTGAATTTACCTATTGAGGGAGAGAGGTTTACCGTGTATTTGTCACAACCCAACTCGTGGGTCTAGCGGGCACCCACACTAACCCCCCTGGTGGCTAACCCTCCCCTTATTCTATCTCTTCGTCAATAAAATATGCAAAAACTAGGCAAGAGTTACATAAACAGTCTCGATATATAAATACTGGAAAATTGTGCGGCAATACCAGACATAACCCCAAAGATCTGGTCTAAATCATAGTACAAAAGCCACTACATAAGTACTAGTTTGAATAAATAATAAAGTCTCAAAATAAAGAGATACTGTCTCAGGAGTGCAAAAGAAAGACAAGCTTATAGAGAGGAGTCTACGGCTGCGGATCCATCTAGTAGATCACCCGGGGGACTTTGGCAAGTAGGCCACGGGATCACTCGTAAGGGGTCGAGACATGGATCCTGTGACGAACTCTGCACTCAAAAAGAGTACAACAAGAGTAGTATCAGTACAATACTAGTAATGGTAAGTATCATAGGCTGTCAACGATTAGTTTACATATATAAAGGAAAGAAACTAACAGGTAGGCAGATAAGCAATCAAGTATAGTCAAGAACAGTCTCAATTATAAAATCAGTCAAGTATACAGTATCAGTCCTTGTATAAGACCAACCAAATGCATAAGAGGTCATAATCAAGGTGAACAAATGGATGTATATGAGATGCAAGTAATGCAATTTACTGGTCAACCTTTGAACTGTACACACATGCTAAGGCAATGCCTCATAGTCATGACCCATGAGGGACCCGCGAAGTCCGTGTACTCACACAGAAATATCCACTAGGGCTCACACAAAACGTCGCCGCTAGGGTTCACACAGAATTACCTTGTTACCTTTGCCAAATGGGCCCACAAAAAAGTATCATTGTTTCCATAGTAACCATTGATGCATATGTATGGATGATATTTAAGTGATTGGATAGCCCCAATCAACAACTCGAATCATCAACAAGTAATAAGAATGCATGCCATACATGATGTCAACACCAACGGTAAATCATATCAAATCTCATCCGTTACTTATGATGAAGCACACAACAAATTTTCAAGCCAATTTCATTATCTTTCCTTTTTCCGATGATAAGTCAGATATCAAGAGTGAGATGAATGTAAGCACAAATCACAACTATATCAAACATGGCGACAAGCCCACATAACAACTGACGGAACCAACCTATTGGATTTTACCTCCACACCATGCCTGAAGGCATATCATGTATTCCCCATCAATATCTAAACTCTACATATGCTTCACTAACCGAAGTCATTCATAAGGTAAGCCATAACCTACCTTAGTGCCGAGCAGGTGACACGAACTATCCAACATGAGCCTTCCCTTTACGGACAGCTTCCGAACGGCCGAAGTCTATTTAACAATGTAATCCACATTAGAAACTAAAACTAACGATACCCATGTTGCTATAATATGATTCGAATCGAAAACGCCCTTTAAAAGAAGAAACCCGAGCCCACAAGGGCAAAAATGGAAATTCAAGTTGGAAATGGTCAACCCCAAGCTTAAGAAGCCCAAACACTAATTATCAACACATACTAGTCCCACATTAGCATCAATTGCATCATTAATAAAAAATCCCCAATTTTAGAGAAAACCCCCAATTTCCATAATCAATTTCTTAAATAAAGAGATATTCAAGCTTCGCAACTAATTACCTCAAAGATTAGATGATTAGACCCAATTAAATTCCCTAAAAGCATAATTTAGGAAGGAAAGATGGTTCAACTCAACCTAGGATTTATCACCACAAAACCTCCAACCTAATCATGATTTTCTACAATAATTCCCCCATTTATAATGACAACATAAACAAGATAAATGAATAGAAGGCTTACCCAATGAAAGATTCCCCTCAAAGCTCCTCAAAAATCACTCCCAATACTCTCTAGGTCTCCAATTTAGTGAATGGAGAGAAACGGTTTGAAGTTGGGAATAAAAAAGGTTTTCTGATCAGCGATGCTCACATTTGCGGACACTTTGTCAGCAAATGCAGACTCGCCTCCACGAAGGAATAATTGCGTAAGCGGCGCCACTTGCCACCTCACTTCCTCGAGTCTACGGGCCAAGACCCGCATAGGCGAGCCCGCAGAGGAGTACCTACGTCTGCAGAAGCGGGACACCAGAAACTAGCAAAATTTGATTGTTCCCCAAGTTCAAACCAAAACCTGACACTCATCCGAGACCTCTCAGACACAAACCAAATATGCATCTTAATGTAAAAACATGCTACGCACTCACCCGGGCCTTTGGAATTTCAAACGGAGGTCATATTGACCTGGTCAACCCCAAAAACCCTAAAAGCAAGTTCCAACCAAGCGACCCAAACGCTCCCGAGTACCTCAGGAACTAAACCAACCATCCAACCAAGTTATAAATAACTTTTCGGACCTCATGGAATCAGAGAAATTTCGAAAAGGGTTCGTTTACCCAAAAGTCAACTATTGATCAAAGGTTTTTCACTTTAAGCCTTTAATTTCCCCAAAGCCATTCTCGATTATCTAAGGAACCGCGTTACCCATCCCACAAGTCAAACACGCTCTAATGAAGCTAGAGAAAGGGTCAACAGGGGTATAAGGGTCAAAAACCCTAAACCACCAAATGGGTCATTACATCAGATACCAATTAAACAATCGTTCATCCTCGAATAGAGAGAAATGAAACAAAGAAAGGTACCTGAATCAGTAAATAGCTAAGGACATCTCACACGCATATCGACTTCATTCTCCCATGTAGCCTTGTCAACTAGACGGTGCTTGCATTGCACCTTAACTGAAGCTATTTCTTTTGATATCAACTTTCTCACTTGCCTATCCAAGATTTCTACCGGCTCTTCCTCGAAGGACATATTCTGATAAAAAAATACCGAGTCCCAGTGGATGTTATAAAGAGCCGTCGGAATGGTATTTCTTAACATGCACACATGAAACACCGGATGAATGCCTGATAAACCTGGTGGCAAAGCCCACTCATAAGCCATCTCTCTAACACGATGAAGGATCTCAAAGGGGCCTATAAACCTCGAGCTCAACTTGCCTTTCTTTCCAAATCGCATCACACCCTTCATGCGTGAAACCTTCAACAGAACCTGGTCACCAACCATGAACTCCAAATCCCAGACCTTCGGTCCGCATACTCTTTTTGTCTTCTCTGAGCCTCAAGAAGCTTTTCCTGAATCAGCTTCAGCTTATCTAAGGACTCTCTCAACAGATCGGCACCCTAAGGTCTCACCTCGAAAGCATCAAACCACCCAATAGGAGAAAGATATCTCTAACCATATAAAGCCTCAAATGGAGCCATGTCTATACTCGAGTGATAACTGTTGTTGTACGCGAACTCTGCCAACGGTAAGAATTGGTCCCAATGACCACCAAAGTCGATCACACAAGCCTGCAACATATCCTCTTAAAGCTGAATAGTCCTCTCGGACTGACCATCAATCTGTGGGTGGAAAGCTGTATTAAGATCCAACTGAGTCCCTAATTCCTTCTGCCAAGTTCTCAAAAATAGGAAGTGAACTGAGTGCCTCTGTCAGAAATGATAGAAATAGGCACACCATGCAATCTGACGATCTCTCTAATGTAGATCCTAGCCAACTTCTCCGCGTTGTAGGTAATCTGAACTAGAATGAAGTGCGTGAACTTAGTCAACCTATCAACAATAACCCAAATAGCATCAAACTTGCCTAAAGTCTTCAGTAGACCAACTATAAAATCCATAGTTATCCCCTCCCACTTCTACTCTGGAATGGGCATCCTTTGAGTCACACCACCCACCTACTGATGTACTTAATTTACAGGAAATTCAAATACTGGATGTTCAGTCTTTGGCTAACCATTTCGTGAGACTTGATATTTTAGAGCCTGGTAGGGTTCTAGTTTGTGTAGAGGCAATGTCTTCTTTGTTGGAGCAGATTAAGGCACATCAGTTCAATGATGGGAAGTTATGTAAGATTCACTACAAAATGTTACATGGAGAGGATAAATAGGCGATTGTGGATAGTGAGGGTATTTTGAAGATCAAGGGTCGGGTTTGTGTTCCTAGAGTTAGTGGTTTGACACTGTTGATCATGGAGGAGGCGTATAGTTTGAGGTATTCTATTCACCCGAGGGCTACAAAGATGTATCATGACTTAAAGTAACTTTATTATTGGTGTCGGATGAGGATAGACATAGTGGAGTTCGTGTCTAGGTGTTTGAATTGTCAACAAGTGAAGTATGAGCACTCGAAGCCTGGTGGTATGATCCAGATGATGCTTATACCCGAGTGGAAGTGAGAGCGGATTGCTAAGGACTTAGTGGTTGGATTGCCAAAGATTTTTTTAGAAATTCGATGCTATTTAGGTTATTGTGGACAAGTTGACTAAATCTGCACATCTCATACCGGTTCAACCTACTTACAATTCTGAGAAACTAGCCAAAACCTACATCCGAGAGATAGTTCGTTTGTATAGGGTGCCCATTTCTATCATTTCAGATGGGAGCACATATTATACATCTTATTTCTGGCTGTCTCTATTGGATACTTGGGTGGAGCTCAGTATAACTTTTCACCCTCAGACTAATAGTCAGTCCAAGTAGACTATTCAGGTCCTTAAGGATATGTTGCGGGCCTGTGCGATTGACTTTGGTTGTCACTGGGATCGATTTTGAACCTTGGTGGAGTTTGCTTGCAACAATAGTTATCATTCGAGTATTGAGATGGCACCGTTCGGGGCACTATATGGTAGGAGGTGTCGCTTTATGATTGGTTGGTTTGATGCTTTTAAGGTTAGGCCGTGGCGTACAGATTTGTTGAGAGATTCCTTGGATAAGTTAAGTTGATTCAGGAGAGACTTCTCACGGCTCAGAGTAGGCAAAAGAATTATGCGAATCGAAAGATTCACGAGTTAGAGTTCATGGTTATAGAGCGGGTTTTGTTGAAGGTTTTACCCATGAAGGGTGTGACAAGGTTTAGGAAGAAGGGCAAGTTGAGCCCAACGTATATGGGCCCATTTGAGATTGTTCAGCGTATTGGTGAAATGGCCTATGAGTTGGCTTTACCTCCTGGTTTGTCAAGTGTTCATCCATTTTTTTGTATTTCAATGTTAAAGAAGTGCCATTCGGATGGTTCTCAAGTGATTCAGTGGGATTCAGTGTTACTTGATTAGAATTTAGCTTCCGAGGAGGAACCGGTAGCCATTTTGCGGAGGGAAATTGGGGTCTGGGCTGGGTCGCGTTGGCACTTGCAATTGCGATAGCCATGTCGCGTTCGCGATGGGCTGGACCAGGTTAGGTCATGTTCACAAAAGTGTGTCCGTGTTCCCGAAGAGCGAAGGATGCCTGAACAGAATTAAATTCGCATTTCAAACCTCATTGTTAATAAATCAATTTTAGGAACTTAGGAGCTTGGGAGCTCGATTTGGGTGATTTCAAGGTGACTCGGGAATAAGTTTCTAATCCTAATCTAAGTATTTACCCATGATTCCATCCTTTATTTAGCGATTTCATCCATGTTTTGATCTTAGATATTGGTGTTTTCCATGAAATTGAGCTTTTTAGTAAATTATCAAATTGAAGGTCGAATTATGATAGGATTTCAATGATTTTTGGGATTCTTAACCTTTAGGCTAAGGGTAAGCTGATTTTGCGACTAAATTACGTTTTGATCTTCAGGGCTTAGGGTTGGTTTTTGTGTTGACTTTCTTAATTCGGAATATTAGTATAGCAATATGGGTGTCTAAAGATTCGTATTCTTAAGTAGATTCAATATTTGAACAGATTGGGTTCTTTCGGAAGCTCAAAGGAAGGGAAAGTTCGTGGATTGAACTTTCGGGCTTCGGAATTAAGGCAAGTTGAGAATTACTACACTCTTTATGAAGTGTTTGTGTTGGCTTAATGTATTTAAGGGGAGTAATGGGGAATTCGGGGTCCCGTACCCGTGAAGTGATGAGCTCTTGTGCGGGTACCAGTGTCATGTTATGGGTATAATGAAAATCGAATAATTGTGTGGAGTAGAGAATGCCAAAGCATACGGGCGTAGTTGTTAAATCTACATGATTGACTTGATTGTTGGCTGAAATGAGCTTATCATAGCCATACTTGCTTAATCTATGTGATATTTACAGATTATGCATTCATAACTCCACTTCTCGTCTAAATTATGAAAAGGGAATTATCTTTTGACGTTGACTTGATATCATGTAATTACATGTTGTATGCATATTTATTTCATACTTCATATGAAGTCACTGACATGTTATTGATGAATCATATGAGATGGTCTGAGGTGGCTCGATTGGATATGGTACTTGTTGGAGTGCGTATCGGCTGGATACCCGATGTGATCTGGAGGATCTGGAATTTCGGGTGAGTATTTGAACATCATGAGTCCCCTATGGTTCTCATGACACCTACTACAACAGCGTGTGTATACTGGTGCATATTGGACATTGCATTGCATTGCATCGCATTTGCATTGCATATCATTCTTATTCGATTACATTCTCATTACTTGACTTTTATATGGGTTCTTGGAAAGAATCAGATTTTGGTGACTTGCTTGATTTATGGACTTCATACTCTTAATTGCTTAAGTGACTATAAATTGTATAATTGGTTGCTAACGATGTGTGGATGTGAGTATCGGAAGGACCAACCCTCGTCATCACTTCAGTTTAGAATCGGTCAACAATACTGCTGAGTACATGTGTTTCCCTGTACTCACTCTACACTTGCTGCACCTTTTTGTGTGAAGGTTCAATTCCGAGTTCGAGTATTAGATGAGTTCCCATATCACCGTTGAGGCCTTTCATTTTGGAGTTTTCAGGGTGAGTTGTTGGCTGTTCGGCGCCACTAGACTCCATTTCTATCATATTTTCATGTCTTTACTTTTCGGACATTATTTGTAGTATTCAGACTTGTACTCCGTATTTAATGGCTCTTGTACTTATGACTTCCAGGTTCTGGGGAGATGTATGACTTAGATTTTCGTATTTATGAGACTTTTTTATTGACTAATGGGTTGCTTTACTTCATTTCAGTTTTTATGTTATGTTAAAAAAGTTGGCTTTTAATGGGGTTCGCCTATGGGTTGGGGTAGGTGCCCTCATGACCATTTGTGATTTGGAGTCGTGATATTCTAATTTCCTATAAAGTAAAAAGGACATTAGATTTATTGATGCACCTGAATCACATAATGATTTTTTAAAACGAGTACCGAGAATGCAATGAATTGTAAAACATTCTGGATCACCAAGTTTCTGTGAAAGCTTATTTTGAAGTGTAGCACGACACTTCTCTGTGGGCTTAACTACATAAACTTATTCCAATTTTCTTTTACTTGACAAAATTTCTTTAAAGAATTTAGCATATGAGCGCATTTGTGTCAGAGCATCCGTGAAAGGTATGTAAACGTAAAGTTGTTTCAAGATCTCCAAAATTTTAAAAAATTGTTTGTCAACTTTTTCTCTTTTCATCTTTTGTGGAAAATGGAGAGGTATAGAGTGAGGATTTGTCATTAATTTATTTTATTGCACCTTTTCCCTTTATCTTTTTTTTTTCTCTTGGAAGCTCAAAATCTTTGTATCCTCACCTTTATTTACATGTTTCATATCTCGTGGCTTTTCTTGTCTATCTGCTATGGATCATCAAGAGCTTAACTTGACTATAAGGCAATGGCTTTGAGGTGTTCTTTTTGTTTTTTGTTTTTCTCAGTGTTGCTTGGCAGAGCACTTTGAATTTTTCAAGACATGAGTATTGCTAATATGCTTACCTAAATCTTCAAATTTTTTATGGCTTAATTTTGACTGTCTATTTTTTCATCAACAGCTTTAATGTATTTGTATATAAAGTCTTCAAGGCCTGGATGATGAATTCTTTAGGGCTGTTGCGATACTAGTGAACTTGTTGCTGCCATCTGTATTGATTCTGGAAATCGGGTGGTCCCTGTACCTGCTGCTTTTGATTAATTTTTTGTTGATGATTCTCAACACCGCTAGGGTTAATCCATTGGAATCCTGGATGATTTTGTGCCATAGGACTACTAAATGGTTAGTTATTTCTGTAACCACTAACACTTACATGTTCTTCATTTTGCATTGATGTTTGACATCCGTGATTGGGGTGATTACCTTTAAAAACATCACAATTCTCAAGTTGAAGTGATGATTGAGCACTTATCGAAAAGCCTCAACTTTTTGTGAGAGTTGTAATTTGTTGTTGTTAAGATGATGTGGTCTCAATAATAGTTCAAGAGCTTAACTAAATGAAGTTTTGATGATTGATAAACTACGTACATGTGAAAATCAATGTACAAGAAAGAATGAATGAAGATGTACAACAAGTAAACACTTAACAGATCTCCAAATGGAACTGGTAATGCAGACACAACTGGAGAGGAACTATTGAAAGGAACTAGTCCTTTAGATGAAGAGTTAGAGACTGTTGAAGAAGTTGTTTCGTGCAGACTAACTGAAGAATTGCAAGTATTGACTCATTCCAATTTTACAAGAAACTGAAGTTCAAGATATGGAAATATTACCATAAATTAAACAAATAGCACTAACTTAGAAATAGGAGAAGTAAATCATATGCATGCGAAGAAGGAAATCTATGTCAAACAATGATTGGTTTCGTACAATTAATGGAACCAAGTCTTGGATAGATTTGGAGAATTGAAGGCGGCTATTTACTCTTATAAATACAACACGTCATAAAGCTTTGGAGCTTAAGCACAACCACAGAGAGAGACATCAGCGTGAGAGCAGAGTCAACACAAAAAGTCTGGAGGAACCAACTACAACAATGTCAAAAAAACCTAATTCCTATCGGGATTTATCTATATTGTTCTTGAGTTGTAAAGTTCATTTGGTGATTCAATACATTAGAAGTAATTAGAGTACTTGTCACTAAGGCATGGCAAAAACAAATTCCATCTTTAGCTTTATGATTTCTTAATATAAATTGAAGGTATAGTTTCACTCTATGATAGTATATGCTTACTTTTGCAAGGAAGGATTCCAAAAAAATTTCAGCCATAAGGATTTCAAAATAAAATATGATTAGTTGATGTTAGCGCAGAAACGATAAAAACACAGTAATGAACGTGTTTCGGATCGATGTGATCCTAGCCCACAGAGAACGGCTAGCACTTTTATTAATATCAAGGGAGAAAGTAAGTTACACGATTGAATACTCTTAGGTTCTATGTTATGTCCTTAATAAATCCTAGCTAGCATGTATTTATACTACTAGGTCTAATCCTTTCCTCGAAAGGATCTAAATCCCAATCACACTCGAAAACAAGCAAAGAAAAAAGTTTCCTTTTATTTCTTTCCTCTTTTGAGTAGGAATTGGCTTGAATATCATCTCAACTTCACAATATTCACCTTGAGATGAATTTCGAGCTTCCATATGAACGTCATTCAGTCCAATGTCTCTAAGCCTACATGAGCTAACTCCGTGTAGGAAACAAGAGACACTAACCGAAACCTTGTACATACTAGTAGCTCTACCTTGCCCTGCCGTTCTCCATCCTGACACATCAGTTGATGCGAACTCCTGCCAAATTCATACAATGACTGAACTTGACAAGAGGAACCACCTTGGTCATCATATCCACTACGTTGTCCTTTGTGTCTACCTTCAAGACCTTAACTGTGCCTTGTTCAACAACATCACGAATAAAATGGAATCTGATATCAATGTGTTTGGTGCGATCATGAAATCTCTGATTTTTTATCAAGTGAATAGAACTCTGGCTATCACATTTTAGAGTTGGTCCATGTTGAACCCTACTCAATTCTGACACCAAATATTTCAACCATATAGCCTCCTTTATTGCTTCTGCTGCTGCCATATATTCAGCTTCTGCTGTGGACAAAGCAACTATAGACTGGAAAGTTGCCTTCCAACTTATGGCACTACCTACAATAGTAAAGATATAACCCGTTGTTGATCTCATTCTATCAAGATCACTTGCAAAATCAGAATCCACATAACTAAGGGTCGAGAAGGCTTTATTTCTCATCCCACAAAAAGTTAGACCAACATTCGAAGAACCTTTAAGATATCTCAATATCCACTTAATTGCTTCCCAATGCATCTTACCCGGATTAGACATGAATCGACTTACCACACTCACTGCTTGAGCAATATCAGGCCGAGTGCAAACCATAGCATACATAATGCTACCAACTGCACTAGAATAAGGAACTTTTGACATGTACTCCACCTCTTCCTTTGATTGCGGTGCCATCAAAGAAGAAAGTCTGAAATGTTGTGCTAACGGTAAAGTAACGGGTTTACATTTATTCATGCCAAACCTCTGAACTACCTTCTCAATATACTTTTTCTGTGAGAGATGCACCTCACCGTTCTACCTGTGAATCTCCATTCCAAGGAATTTCTTAGCTTCACCTAAATCTTTCATGTCAAACTCCTTACTTAGCAGTTTCTTCAAATCATTTATCTCTGTCATACTACTAGCAGTAATAAGCATATCATCAACATATAACAATAAATAAATATTTAAATTACCAGATACCATTATGTGATACACGCAGCTATCAAATGCACTTCTCAAGAAACCTTTAGGAATCATGAACTTATCAAATCTCTTGTACCACTATCGTGGTGACTGTTTCAAACCATACAAAGATTTATTCAATTGACAAACCTGGTCTTCTTTTCCTTCAACAAGGAAACCCTCGGGCTGATTCATAAAGATCACCAGTTCAAGTTCACCATGTGAGAAAACAGTCTTGACATCAAGTTGATGAAGCTTCCAGTCATAATGGGCAACCAAAGCTAGTAACAAATGAATTGACCTATGCTTTGTCACGACCCAAACCGATGAGCCGTGACGGGATTCTGACCTCTAGAGACCAAACACCCCTATTCTCATAACTGCATCTTACTAATCATCAAGGGCCCACAATGGCATAAACTGATCTCGTAAAAGGGAACATCAAGACCCTATACAATCTGCATATACATACACAACATGCGGAGGAACGATGCAAGCCGGCTGAGGCGCTACATATACCGTACACAAAAGAATAGAAATGCGAGGCCCTACATCATCTGACCACTACATACAACTGTCTACAAATATCTACTGGAATAAAGCTGTAGAAAGGACGGGACAGGGCCCCGTCATACCCATCTATATACATCTCAAAGGAAGGCCTACCAAAATAGAATGCAACTCCGGATCAAATGGAGTGCACTGATCTTTGCTGGATAAGGGTCTGCACTAAGCTGGACCACCACCCTATCTACCTATACATGCGGGCATGAACGCAGCCCCCCCTCCCCCCCGAGCAACGGGAAGTCAGTACGGATAATGTACTGAGTATGTAAGGCATAAAGACAACATGTATATATGTATAGAAATCATGAATAAGAATCAAACTCATAAAGCCGAAATGACTAGCCGCATAAATACGTATGAACTAGTATGTGCGACCGGCGGAATCTATGTACGGAAGTATGGACATGCATATATATGTATCTAGTAGGTACACACTTCATTTTCACATCACAGGCCACACCTTCACCCCCTGTCAAGTGTGCCTTCCTCATGTATATACTCCAACATCATAGGCCACTCATGGACTACTCATAGGCCACACTTTCACCCCCTGTCAAGCGTGTCTTTTACATTTAAAATGTAATATCATAGGTCACGCCCTCACCCCCTCTCAAGTGTGCCTTTCACTGTACCCCTAAGAACTGGAATTGAATGCATAGTACAAGTTAAACTGAATAACAGGATTCTCAAACAATATAATAACAATTTGCCTCTCATGGGCCTTACTGAACTCATACTACTAGGACGAAATCACAAGATACGTATATGGGGAAATATCATAGCCGGTACGGAACATCAAAACTGTATTTCTCTTAGTACTTATAAGAATAGAGTAATATAGAAACTCTCTTACTAGATTATCGGTTCATATCATAGGATCAAGCCAAAGAAAAGAAGGAAAACCTTATCATACACTGAGATATATTCAATCGTCCAACTCTTATTCCTTGAACTCGTAAGTCTACAATTAAGATAACATAGGCCTTAATTAGGCTATTCACACTTACTCACTAATCGTTATAATTACAAAAGGCTTAACAACTATGGACAACATATCCCTTGAAAACGTAGAAACCCTCAACTCCTAATTCCACCCAATCTCAACTACAATATCAAGGATAACATTAATGGCCACACTCTCATAACAAGATATACCCAAACACATCCCTCAATCATCTCTTGACATAACCCCAAAAGCACTATTTAACCTTTCATTGACTTATCACTTTCATAGCTATCTTCTTTTCACATGAACCACCAAAACTCTTAGAAACTAATTTAAATACCAGGGTAGAAATCATTTGCATACCTTTAGGGGTCAAGAATCCAGGAATCACTTTAACTTCAACTCCCTAAGCTTCCCGTTCTTGGAGAAACCCTAGAAACAACCTTCTTCTTCACAAGCTCGGGTTTACGGGTCGGTCTTGTCAAATCTTCACTACTATGCCATAAATATTGGGAGAGCAAAATATTAGGGTTTCGATCTTGGAATGAGAGAAATAAGACATAAAGTCATGAACCATGTATTTATACTCGAAGAATTAAATGCTTATGGGGCCGGTTCGACGAGCGAGTCGACGACGTCCGACGTGTCGACGGTCCGTCGACGTGCTCGTCGTCCCGCTCTGCACGGTGTGCGGGGGGCGCGGAACCCTATCGACGCCAAACAATAACGGCCCGTCGACCGGTTCGATGACCCGTCGATCTTGATTTGGTGTGCCGGACTTTTTTCAATTCGGTTCAGGTCGCGTCGATTCGATTCGTTCAACTTCTAACCCCGTAGTTCACCAGGAATTCCTGCTGGTACCATTGCACACGGGGCAGGACACTTTCTATCTCCAAAACTCGGGCTCGGGTCTCAATTCCCAAGGCTTACCCAACTAGAAAATCATAAGTTCTACCACTACGAAAACGAGGGGTGTAACATTCCTTCCCCCTAAGGAACATTCATCCTCGAATGTTCGAACATTCCTGGGTTATAAAAATTTAGGCATAGTTTCCCCTGTACTTATACCAATCCGTCCTGTACACAACAACCCAAAATAATGCCTCACAAGGCCACATACTATAACATACAATATTAGGGCCTCACACGACCCATCACGATATCTGAAATGAAATAATACCTGAGAAAAGTGATGCCTCTAACTGCACCTCCTATACTGCTGGGAACAAATGCGGGTACTTAATATTCATCGCTTCTTCCGCTTCCCAAGTTATTTCTTCAACATTCTTATCTCTCCACAAGACTTTAACGGAGGCTACCTCCTTGGTTCACAACCGACGCACCTGTCTGTCCAATATAGCCACTGGAGTCTCTTCGTATGATAACTGTTCGGTCACCTGGATATCATTCACTGCACAACTCTAGAAGGATCTCCAACACACTTATGAAGCATATATACATGAAATACTGGATGTACCGATTCTAACTCAGAAGGCAATTCTAGCTCATATGACACTGTACCCACTATACGAATGATCTTATATGGCCCAACATATCGTGGGCTCAACTTACCCTTCTTACCAAACCTCATCACTCCCTTCATTGGCGAAACTTTCAGGAACACCCAGTCGCCCATTTTTGAACTCTAGCTTACGTCGCCGATTATCCGCATAGGATTTACTCGTCGGCTACGGGTGTTAGCAATCTCTCTAATCACCTTCACTTTATCAATCGCCGGGCCGAATTAATTCTGGGCCTACTAACTGATTCTCCCCAACATCAAACCATCCTATGGGAGATCTACACCTCCGCCCATATAAGGCCTCATAAGGAGCCATTTGAATACTAGAATGGTAACTGTTGTTATATGCGAACTCGATAAGAGACAAATGATCCTCCCAGCTGCCCTGAGAGTCAAGCACGCAAGCTCTAAGCATATCCTCAAGGGTCTATATAGTACGCTCTACTTGCCCATCCGTCTGCGGGTGAAATGCGGTGCTAAGACTCACCTGAGTCCCCAATCCCTGCTGAAAAGACTTCCAGAATCTGGCTGTGAACTGTGCTCCCCTATCTGAAATGATAGCGGAAGGAAAACCATGGAGTCGTACAATCTCCCTAAGATAAAGCCTCGCATAATCCTCGACTACATAAGTAGTTAAAGCGACAGAAGTAAAGTGAGGGCGACTTTGTAAACCTATCAACTATGACCCATATCGAATCACACTTTCGCTGAGTAAGGGGTAACCCTGTAATAAAGTCCATATTAATTACCTCCCACTTCCATGTCGGAATCTCCATAGACTGCAATAGACCTCCGGGCTTCTAGTGCTCTATTTTACCTTGCTGACAATTTGGACACCGAGCGACAAATTTCGCTATATCTCTTTTCATACTATCCCACTAATAAACTTCCTTGAGATCATGGTACATCTTGTTGAGCCTGGGTGAATAGAATAGCGGGAGTAATGTGCCTCTCCCATAACCTATTGACGGAGTCCTGCAACACTAGGGACACATAATCTACCTCGATACCTGAGTACTCCATCACCTGTGATCACAAAGGGTGTCTTTTCTTTCTGAGGTGTTGTATCTCGGTAATGAATTAGAACAGGATCCTCATACTGACGCTCATTTATCTCAACTACCAAGGATGATACCGCTGTGTCTTGAACAATCACTCCTGCATCACCTGAATCTATCAATTGAACCCCGAGGCTAGCTAATCGATGAACCTCGCGGACCATTTCTCTTTTCTCTGGCGAAACGTGAGACAAGCTACCCATAGATTAGCGACTGAGGGCATCAGCTACCACATTAGCCTTCTCGGGATGATATAGAATATCCACATCATAATCTTTTAACCTCTCCAACCATCGTCTCTGACGCAAGTTCAAGTCCTTCTGCGTAAAGATGTACTGGAGGCTTTTATGATCAGTATAGATATCAACATGGACACCGTATAAGTAGTGTCTCCATATCTTCAAGGCATGAATCACTGCCGCTAATTCAAGATCATGGGTTGGATAATTCTTCTCGTGCTTCTTCAACTGTCTAGAAGCATAAGCAACAACCTTACCGCACTGCATCAACACACAGCCCAATCCAATACCTGAAGCATAACAATATACTACATAGCCATCTGCTCCTTCTGGAAAAGTCAAAACTGGTGCTGAAGTTAACTTATCTTTCAACACCTGGAAACTCTGCTCACAAGCATCTGTCCATTGGAACTTAGCTGATTTCTGAGTCAATTTAGTCAATGGGGCTGAAAGAGAAGAAAATCCCTCTACGAACCTTCTATAATAACCTGCCAAGCCCAAGAAACTACGTATCTCCGTTGGTGTTGTGGGCCTTGGCCAATTCTTCACAAAATTTCCCTCAATCTTACGGGCATCCACTATAATGCCTTCCTCTGAAATAATGTGACCCAGAAAAGCCACAGAGTTCAACCAGAACTCACACTTCGAAAACTTGGCATACTACTCCTTACCTCGAAGAATTCCAAGCACTGTCCGTAGATGTTCTGCATGATCGGCCTCTGACGGTGAATAAAACAAATTATCGTTTATGAACACAATCACGAACAAATCTAGAAAGGGCCTAAAAACCGCGGAGGTGCACTCCCTACCGAATGATATGAATACTGGGAATGTTGCTGCCTCTGTCCTCCCCTGGACTCACTTTCAATGTCGAAAGATCTAGCCCTCTTACCATGGCCTCGGTCACGGTCACGCTCTGCCCACCTCTGACGCTTCCAATCTTCCAAAGTCTCAGGCATATGCTTGTATACGGAGATATATACATGCACAGGCTATAATGCAACCAGCCGTACAAGCATCTATCAAATGTCGCCCTAAGCCGCCTACAAAACGAACTCTCGTCCTCCATCTCGCCCACCATGGCCGGCATATCTAGCCATAGAATCGAAATACACACGGTGCTCTTGGACACTCGTGGCCCCCGCTCAATATGTGAGAAATTTGTCCGGGCCGGCTCGCCTAACCTCAGGAGGCAAATAATGGCGGATAAAAGCATCTGCGAACTCTCACCAAATAGCTGGAGGAGCATTCTCTCCTCTAGATAACTCCCAAGTCCAATACCACTGTCCCGCATATCCTGGCCTGGTGCATCTGGCTGAGGAACTGGGACGGGTGCTGGAGACAGTGTATGCGATGTCTTAGATGGGCTCTCGCTCTGATCTCATCCTGAGCCCTAGTGGCCTGCCGAGTACAGCTAGCGGCCTCTCCCCGTGGCTTTCTTTGTCTTCGGGCCCTCGTAGCTTGGGAGGCATTGCTGAAATCATAACAATTCATCAGAAAGCGAACGCCTAACACATAGCTCTATCGCACAATCTAGGAGAGAAAGAATGACATCATCCAAAATGTCCTGTAGCATTCTGTTTATAAGTGTGGTGCACAACATACCCATAAACAAGACTCTACTAGACACGGTTTGTAGATAATCCTAGGACGGAACTGCTCTGATACCACTTCTATCACGACCCAAACCGATGAGCCGTGACGGGAGTCTGACCTCTAGCGACCAAACGCCCCTATTCTCATAACTGCATCATACTAATCATCAAGGGCCCACAATGGCATAAACTGATCTCATAAAAAGGGAACATCAAGACCCTATACACCGTATATACATACACAACATACGAAAGAACAATGCAAGCCGACTGGGCCGTACATATACCGTACACAAGTTAATGTGCTCGACAAGGCTACATCATCTGATCACTACATACAACTGTCTACAGACCTCTACCGGAATAAAGCTATAGAAAGGACGGGATAGGGCCCCGTCGTACCCATCTATATACATCTCAAAAGGAAGGCCTACCAAAATAGACTGCAACTCCGGATCAAATGGAGTGCACTGATCTCTGCTGGATAAGGGTCCTACTAAGCTGGACCACCTCCCTATCTACCTGTACCTGCGGGCATGAACGCAGCCCCCCGAGCAACGGGGAGTCAGTACGGATAATGTACTGAGTATGTAAGGCATAAAGACAACATGTATATATGTATAGAAATCATGAATAAGATCTGAACTCATAAGCGAAAATAACTATCTGCATAAATCTGTATGAATTAGTATCTGTCTGCATCTGACTGAATCTGTATGTCTGGAAGTATGGACATGCATATATATGTATCTAGTAGGTACACACTTCATTATCACATCACAGGCCACACCTTCACCCCCTGTCAAGTATGCCTTCCTCATGTATATACTCCAACGTCATAGCCTACTCATGGACCACTCAAAGGCCACACCTTCACCCCCTGTCAAGCGTGCCTTTCACATTTAATACGTAATATCATAGGTCACACCTGTTATACCCCGCGTTTTCAGAGCATGAGTTTGACATGTACCTCATCATAGTATATGTGGAGTTTTAAGGTGTTTCAAAATCCTAAAATGAAGTTCGTCGAGTCTAGTTTGTAATGCAACAAAACTGTTCATACGGGACATCGGAGTAGAGAATTCTAGACGTTACAAACTGAACTCGTCGACGCGTAAATAGCTTTCCCCGCGGTACGGCTACGGTACGGGCGACGGTCGTAGCTACAGAACCGACTTCAAGAAATTTTTAAGGGACAAAATTCTCATTTTTTTTTCGGCCAAAGCTCCAAAAAATTTCAGTAAAATTCAAAGACAAAGAAAAAAGGAAAAAAATTCCAAGCCTTCAACTTGATTTCAAGAATCATAATTTTCTTGAATTCTTGTCAAGTTCGAGATTCTCTACAAAGTGGTATAATTATTATAGCAAGAAAGCTACTCTTGGTTGCAAGTTCACAAATTCAAGAAAAGGAGAAATCAAGGAAAGGTAAGAATTTTTTTTTCATTCTTATGTCATGGAAGGCTTATATATGTTGTAGCATGTGAAAATGAATAAAAGTATGAAATTGGTGTGTCATGGTTATGTGTGTGGGTGGCCGTGTGCTATTGAGCAATGGAGAAGGATGAACAAATTTCATTTGTTATGCTAATTGTGTTGTGGTAGCTTTGCGGTGTAAAAGGAAAGTACTAGCCATAATTTGCATGAAAATTTGGTTGTTAAGTTGTTGTAGGAAGTTTAGTGATTTTATGGTAAATTTATGTAATTATGGAAAAGAATTGTTAAGGTGCAAATTGTGATTGTTGTTAATGAAATTGGAAGATAAAAATGTGTTGTGAAAGTTTATGTCGAAAATTGGAAGGTTTTAAGTGAGTTGTGGTTTTGTGGAACTTTTGCATATTTTGTGGAACTATATGAAATGCTTCTGAATTGCACTTGAATGGTCTTGAATTAGATAAAGAATATGGGAAGTGTTGATACTAGTTTGATAGTATGAAGTTGGGATGGAAGTTGTTGAACTATGTAGTGAAGAGAACTATTTACGTTATATGCGTTTAGTGATGCTTTTGATGTTATTGGCATTGTTGGGCTGTTGTTGTTGATTTGGGCCGAGCCATATTCTCGGGATGCTATAGGTACAGGGGAGGTGCTTCTGGAATTTCGAGAGGACCGATGATATTAAGTTGAATCCTTAGAATTAATAATTCACAATTGGTAAATGTGACCATTTGTAGGATTTTGACGAAACGATTGAGTCTTGACGAGCTTAACAAGCAAGAAAGGTAAGTGTAAGGCTTTACTCCTCCTTTTTTGGCATGTCTTAGACCTAATAGGCTTGGATATAAGCCTTGGGGATGATTCTATTCTTAGAAATCTAAGTTTGGATTTGACCTTTTTCATTCAATGGAATTGAAACAAATTTCTTGTGCCTCGACGAAATAAGTGTTTAGACATCTACGTCTTGTCCAACCAAGACCGAATTGCACTAAGACTATCATAATGACTCCGTAAAGCTCAATGTATGAAATTTACGTACGCCACCGTGACTTGACCCGAGGTGGGCCCACAATGCTCGAGATCTTTTGTATAGTTCCTTTGGCTTATTTTTCAATAATTAAGGGAAAATTTTGACCTTGTCCGACTACCACG
>NC_081352.1:60459249-60474424 GCF_029784015.1 Lycium ferocissimum
AGAACGTGTGTTCACTCGCATCGTTTACTTCGGGGAGTGTTCTAAGACCCCATGTTTACATTTATGTTTCTTCAATGTAGAGGTCACAGTAACGAGCTTGATTGTGGCTTCTTCTCTCCTAAATTAAGCTATGGTTATTATATGTTATCGCTTACATACTCGCACATACTTCGTACGACCCTCCTTCTTCGGGGGCTGCGTTTCATGCCACGCACACACCTGCATGAAGAGAAGACTTTGCTAGAAGTTGTTCCCGCGGGATTGGCGAGCTCCATTTCGGGGCGGAGTGTTGCCGAGTCGAGTTTGTATGATATGCCTTCCGGATGGATGTTAGAGACTTTGCAGACGTGTCGTGGGTGTTGGTTGTCAGTCTGTAAGCGGCTCCACCAGCCGATACGTCATATGTGATTGGTTTTGTTTGACTATAGATTGTATGTAATTTGAAAGCAACGAAAGAAATACTTCTGAAAGTTATATTTTGCCTTCTATCTTTATTCGAAAAAATTTATGTGTGTAATAAGAGTCTGTGGGTTCGCTCGGCTCCGGATGTGGGGTCGGGTGCCCATCACACCCTAGTAAGGTCGGGGTGTGACAACACCCTCACCCCCTGTCAAGTGTGCCAATTTCACTGTACCCTTAAGAACTGGAATTGAATGCATAGTACAAGTAAAACTGAACAACAGGATTCTCAAACAATATAATAACAATTTGCCTCTCATGGGCCTTACTGAACTCATACTACTAGGACAGGAAATCACAAGATCTGTATATGGGGAAATATCATAGCCGGGGTACGGGAACATCAAAACTGTATTTCTCTTAGTACTTATAAGAATAGAGTAATATAGAAACTCTCTTACTCGTTATCGGTTCATATCATAGGATCAAGCCAAAGAAAAGAAGGGAAAACCTTATCATACCTGGAGATATATTCAATCGTCCAACTCTTATTCCTTGAACTCGTAAGTCTACAATTAAGATAACATAGGCCTTAATTAGGCTATTCACCTTACTCACTAATCGTTATAATTACAAAAGGGCTTAACAACTATGGACAACATATCCCTTGAAAACGTAGAAACCCTCAACTCCTAATTCCACCCAATCTCAACTACAATATCAAGGATAACATTAATGGCCACACTCTCATAACAAGATATACCCAAACACATCCCTCAATCATCTCTTGACATAACCCCAAAAGCACTATTTAACCTTTCATTGACTTATCACTTTCATAGCTATCTTCTTTTCACATGAACCACCAAAACTCTTAGAAACTAATTTAAATACCAAGGTAGAAATCATTTGCATACCTTTAGGGGTCAAGAATCCGAGGAATCACTTTAACTTCAACTCCCTAAGCTTCCCATTCTTGGAGAAACCCTAGAAACAACCTTCTTCTTCACAAGCTCGGGTTTACGGGGTCCGGGTCTTGTCAAATCTTCACTACTATGCCATAAATATTGGGAGAGCAAAATATTAGGGTTTCCTGATCTTGGAATGAGAGAAATAAGACATAAAGTCATGAACCATGTATTTATACTCGAAGAATTAAATGCTTCAGTGGGCCGGTTCGACGAGCGAGTCGACGACCGGTCGACGTGTCGACGGTCCGTCGACGTGCTCGTCGTCCTGCTCCTACAGAATGCAGGGCTGCGGAACCCTATCGACGCCAAACAATAACGGCCCGTCGACCGGTTCGATGACCCGTCGATCTTGACTGGTGTCTGCAGACTTTTTCAATTCGGTTCAGGTCGCGTCGATTCGATTCGTTCAACTTCTAACCCCGTAGTTCACCAGGAATTCCTGCTGGTACCATTGCACATGGGGCCGGACACTTTATATCTCCAAAACTCGGGCTCGGGTCTCAATTCCCAAGGCATACCCAACTAGGAAATCATAAGTTCTACCACTACGAAAATGAGGGGTGTAACATGCTTCACGACTGGTGAGAAAATGTCGTTGTAGTCAATTCCCTCCTTTTAACAAAAGCCCTTAGTAACCAATCTTTCTTTGTATCTAGCATCTTCTACACCCGGAATGCCATCCTTTTTTTAAGACCCATTTGCAACCAACAGTTCTCTTCCCCTTTGGTAGACTTACCAAATCCCATGTCTGGTTCTTGGCAGAGACTCCATCTATTTGGTCATGACTAAACGCCATTGATCAGCTTCACCATACATAGTAGCTTCTGTATAGCTTAGGGTTCCAGATCCTTTATTTCCTCCTCGGCAGTAGCTAATGCATAGGCCACAAGATTAGCTTGTGAAGGCTGAGGATAATATTTTGGATTAGGCTTCGGAATTCATTTGTCATTTCCAGTAGCTATACTGTATGGTTCACCTTTAGGTACTACTGTGTGAGCCTTTTCATTATCTGACTCCACCTGAGTCACTTGATCCTCCTGCTCGGTGAGTTTCACATTTTCCTCCACCGTTTCTGTTGTAAGAACTTTCTGTCCTGCAAACTCAATAGAATTCTTTCTAGGATCAAGCATAGAGGCCTCATCAAAAGTAGCATCTCTACTGATTACAAACTTAAGAGGATTTAAACTTCATATTCTATATCCTTTTACCCCTTCAAAGATATCCCATAAATAAACCTTTTCGAGCTCTAGGTTCTAGTTTTCCATCACTTACATGATAATATACGGGACATCCAAAGATTCTCAAGTACGAGTAATCAGACGGTTTACCTGACCATACCTCATTTGGAGTTTTGAAGTCAATCGCCGACGCAAGAGAACGATTAACAACATAACAAGCAGTATTTACTGCTTCCGCCCAGAACTCCTTAGGCACCTTGGCATTAGAGAGCATACATCGTGCTTTCTCAAGAAGAGTGCGGTTCATCCTTTCAGCTACTCCATTCTATTGTGGTGCATACTTAACAGTTCTATGTCTCAATACACCATGAATCTTACAGAAATTGTCAAACTCTTCATTGCAAAACTCCAAGTCATTATCTGTTTAAAGACACTTAATCTTTCCGCCACACTGATTTTCAATTAATGTCTTCCAATTTTTGAAATTCTCAAAGACATCACTTTTAGCCTTTAAGAAGTATACCCAAACCTTGCGTGAAAAATCATCAATGAAAGTATGAAGATACCTCTTTCCACCCTTGGCCGGAACCTGAGATGGACCCCATAAATCTGAATGAATATAGTTAAGTACCCCTTTGGTTTTGTGCTTGCCCGTGCTAAAACTGACCCGTTTCTGCTTTCTAAGGACACAATGCTCACAAAAATCAAGTGTACTAATCTTCTCACCTTTCAAAAGGTTTCGGTTGCTCAAAATTGCCAACCCCTTCTCGCTCATGTGACCTAATCTCATATGCCACATCTTAGCCTTGTCATCATCTGATAACTGTGAGGTTGCAGCATTCGCAGTACCTAGAATGGTGCTGCCCATAAGTACATAAAGACCACCCTCCAGTTTGGCCTTTAACATGACCAGAGAACCCTTGGTCATCTTGCAGTTCCACCTTCACCCGCATGCTTATATCCGACCTTATTAAGAGTACCAAGAGTGATCAGATTCTTTTTCATATCAGGAACATGTCGAGCATTAGACAATGTTCTTATGATGTCGTCATGACACTGTCTACGGGCTGAACCAATGCCTGCTATTTCACATACTGTATTGTTACCCATAAGTATAGTCCCACCGGCCTGCTCGTAGCTAGTAAACCAATCTTTTTTTAAGCACATGTGAAACGTACAAGCTGAATCTAAAATCCACTTATGTGTCTGAATGTCATCTGTTGAAGCAGTTAGCACATAATCTTCTCCAGATGTCTGAGCTACCCGAACCGTGGATGCACTGACTGTTGTTTTATCAATCTTCTTATTCGGGCAATCCCTCTCAAAGTGACCCTTTTGATGACAACCCCAACATTCAGCAACCTTCTTACTCACCCTTTTCCTAGACTTTGACCTAGCTACTGATTTGCCTCTCCCTCTTTGGCTCGAGCGACCTCTAACCGTCAAACCCTCACCATGGTCCTCTTTCTTACCATTGTTGATATGGTTTCTTAATTCATCCAAATTCAATGCATGTCTTACCATCTGTAACGTGACCACCTCCTTACTGTACATCATTGAATTAACTACGTCTTTGTACGTCGAAAATAATGAAAACAGTAAAGTGCACGCTAGTTCTTCATCTCCCACTTTAATATCAGCATGAGTAATATCTATAGCCAATTTATTAAAAGCATCAAGATGATCCTGTAAAGTTGTACCTGCCTTCATTTTGAAGGTGTGTAAACGCTGCCTTAACAACATTCTAGTTGTTACTGATTTCTTCTGGTAGAGATCTTCAAGTTTCTTCTACAAACTCACAGTCGGTACTGACTTCACATAACACGTTGTCTGATAAGGATAATTGAATTGCGCTAAATGCATCCATCTCAATCTTCTGCTGCTCGGCCTCTTTCGTATTTTCGGGATGCGAGTCGTCCAAAGCATAGACGGATCCTTCTCTCCGTAACAATGTCATGATCTTGATCTTCCAGATGTTGAAGTTATTACTTCGACCATCAAAATTCGCTACCTCAAACTTCATATATGCCATAGTCTCCTCGTCTCCTAGATCTCATGACCTGTAGGCTTCTGATACCAATTGTTAGCGCGGAAACGATAAAAGCACAGTAATTAACGTGGTTCGGATCGATGTGATCCTAGTCCACAGAGAACGGCCGGCACTTTTATTAATATCAAGGGAGAAAGTAAGTTACAAGATTGAATACTCTTAGGTTCTATGTTCTGTCCTTAATAAATCCTAGCTAGCATGTATTTATACTACTAGGTCTAATCCTTTCCTAGAAAGGATCTAAATCCCAATCACACTCAAAAACCAACAAAGAAAAAAGTTTCCTTTTATTTCTTTCATCTTTTGAGTAGAAATTGGCTTGAATATCTTCTCAACTTCACAGTTGATGATCGTGTCTTGATCAGATTTCACTAAAAATAGCTTTATTCTATTAGATTGCATTTGATTCATACGTTTATTCATTTGTATATGCAATATATTACATATATGAAGCTGTTAGATACATCAAACAAGCTATGATCTTCTTTATTTTTAACAATTGCAAGTTATTAGTCTTGTTTAAATTCAGGCTTGATTTAAAAATTCAAGTGTATATGTTTTGGTAATTGTACAGAGACGATTCAGTTTCTTTTACCATTAAACTGTGTTTAGATTTGGTATAAATACTACATATTTAATGTAACAAGCAATAGATTATATTGAGCAAGGAACAAATGAAGCAACGCTAGTGTTAAATAAAAATAATCATATACAACTCACAAATAAAACCGAACAACAACTGAATAATAGAAAATATTAAAAAATTACAATGGTAAAATATTTATTGTTTTGTGTCACATGGCCGATGAATTGTTTTATCGTGAAATGTTTGTATCATTTCGTTTAAAAATAACTTGACTCCTTTAGTAACATCTTAAGCATATGCTTATTTTACTCGGTTATATAGTCTACAGTTTAGCTTAAGTTAATCGTCTGTTTGTAAAGTTCAATGTTTGTTTGAGACGAACTTTCAAAGTTTAGTGTTTGGTGGAAAGAACTTTTCATGTGGAAGTTATTATTCTTTGCTTACAGATTTCATTTTATACTGCATCCCATGTAAATTTGTTTTCTACATGTTTAAAGTTTAATATTTTTTATAAACGAACTTTGAAAGGTATTGGTGGTTGTTTGGAACAAACTTTCATGTGAAAATTGTTATTCTTTTTTCTTACTGATTTAATATTGCATCCAACCTAAATATACTTTGTACTCTTCTAATAGGCTACTTGAATTATTTTGTCACACAATTGATAATACTTTTACTTTTTTGCTAATTAAAATTATTTCAAAACAAAAAGGTCAAAAACACTTTTTATCTCTAATAGAGTTAATGGTCAAAAGCTATACCCTCCGAACAATTAGAAATTAAGATTAACAATTAAAAACATCAAAAATCTCTTTGTCTGATCACTTAGCTTGGGTATGTCAGATCAGGTGATCTGAGCAAATCAACAGCTGTTGTGTGGTTCAACTGATTCATATCAAGATATAAGGAGTTCTTGAAGGAAATCTTTAAAAGATCAAATGAATAGCAAAGTGAGTACTGTACATTAATAAGTTCCTTTTTCATGCATGGGAAACAACAAAATGAGTCCATGTGTTTTGGCATGTGTAATTCGGCCTTGATAAAAGTTGCATATAGTATAGTAATAGATTAACATTACAATAATTTAAGATTCAGTCCATCCAAATCCATGAGATGTCACGAGATAAATAAAATTTGGTATCTCCCCACTTTAACAACAACGAGACGAAGAAATGCCCGAAATTAAGTGTAGCTATTTCGTTACCTCCGGTCTTTATAGGGTGATTTTAGCTTGGACATATCCATTAAAGACTTCAACTAACCCTAGAAAGTAAAAGATATTTTCACTAAAATATTCTTAATCAAAAGGCTTTATTTAATATGAATACTTTCTGTCCCAATTTATGTGGTCTACTATTCACTTTTCTATAACTATAAACAACTTAACTTTAAAATTCTCCATTTACCCTTGATAAAAGGATTTATAGGCACACATATATCTAAAGTTCGTTTTAAATCACAAATTTCAAAAGTCTTCCTTTTATTCTTACACTTAGTGTCAAGTCAAACAATGTCATGTAAGTTGGGACCGAGAAAGTAGAATTTTTGGGTTAAATCCACTAATCTAAATACGGGTAACAACAACATACCCAAAGGATCTAAATACGGTTAACTTTGAAAAAAAAAAAAATCATGTACCTTCTTGATTATGTAGAAAATCATTTCTTTTGGAAAAAATGTAACCTAAAATCTATATATAATATAAATCTAGGCAATAAGGAGATGATGTGGCACCTCTCTTTGGCCAAGAATCTTATTTATCTTTTTTCTCTTTTTTTTTTACTTCTTATCTCATCTTTCTCAATTATTTTATTCTAAAAAATCATTCCATAACTTACACCTCTTCATCTTCATAAATTTTACTTTAATTAGTAATTAGTATTAATAATACCCAAAACTCCCAAGCCTTTTGTGTTCATAGTCCCCAATTATTTAACTTTCCATTAGAAAACCCAATGCCAACCGTTTCTTGCATTAGAATTATTGTGTTTAATAATTAATGAATTAAGTGTGTGTGTGACATCTCTCTATGGCCATCAATGGCATTTTTCTTTTTTCTCCTTTTTTTTTTTTTTTTTTTGCCAATTTTTCCTTCATATCTCCATATAATTTATTAAATAATTAAATTAACAAAAGTCTCATATATTAAATATCCCTTTGCAGCAAAAGCAGCCCACGTAACTTTGCATCAATCCCACGTAACCCTCTTTTTCAGCCCACATAGCAGCAATATTTACTAATACATTAACCCTTAGCCGTTTATAATCCCTAATAATTACAGCGAGTAATTACAATTCATTATTTTGCCTCTTGATACTCAATTTTTTCCTTGTATATATTTTCTTATTCTTTACTTTTCCTGGGTTTGCTATTCTCCCTGTGTGCCTTGTGTGTGTTTTTATGTGCACTAAAAATACTCCATTTGATAACAAAAATATCGTGTATGATCTGATTTATAGAGATTCTCATTGAGTAAATTAATTTTTAGTGTCCGATATTGCTTCTAGGCAACAATGTAACATGTAGGATTTAAATTCATTTTGTTACAATTCTTATTTATCTTTCAACGACTTTGTGATATATTGTTTCTTGCGGGAAGAAGGAGAAGATTAAATAGCGGACAAAAAAAAAAGAGTAGAAGATGATTATGAAGAGATTGGAGGACAAGGACAAAGGCCGCATCATCACTGACCACTTGACTTTGCAAAAAAGGTTGTTTGATTATCTCTTTTTCTTAGGTTTATATTATCAGATTTTTAAGTAATTTTATTTCGGCCTTGATGCCTATTAATATTCTTTCAATCAAAAGATTATATATATATAAATGGCATTATCCGAAGAATCATGAAAAGATATTTGACTAATTAATATTGTTCTTTTATATGAAATATAACATTAGTATTTCTTTATATTTTATATTGTTTTCAATCGCGATCGCACGGAAATTAAGTAAAAAGGCTAAGAATCATATAATATGGATCAGAGGGAGTACTGACTATCAACCATACACGTTTTATTTATTTTTAATTCCTATTTAGCAAGTCGTAAGTCGTAACGTTAACATCACTTGATTTATGTGCCAATTTTCGTTCAAGAGTCTAATATTCGAATATTGTAGGAAAAGGAAGTTCTTCTGTACCATTTAATCTAATGATCATTAAATTAAAGGCTCAACTTGGACATTGAGGACGCGTCGGTCGAGCTAGTTTTAAAATAATTAGCTGGACAAGAATCTAATGACCTCACATAACAATTGAAATATATGTTGTTGACAAATGAGCACTATTGAGTATATTGACAAACAGTACTGCAGAAAAAGGCCTTTTTTGGCACATACATCTTCATTCATTTTGGATTTTCTTTTGCACCGCAAATGGGAACACAATTTTCAATGTTAGAAGTGAAAATGATAAAACAACAAGAGATACAAGTGGGAGAATAGATAAATATCAAAAGAAGAAAAAATTAATTATCCTCGTTGCAGAGAATTGTTAACAATTATGAACAACTTGAAGAGAATCCATGTACAGGAAGCACTAAAAGGGTTATGTGGAAGCTCGTGCGTCGCATTTATATTAATAACTTATTCAAAGCAACCACAACATTTTCTTTGGCAAATCTATTAAGAACTACGATTACCGTACAGTACATAATGGAAAGAAAAGGTTCTTGTTGAAGAAGGAAGTTTATTTGTCAACACATCTTATATTCCTCAATCTATTGTACAAATGTTGAGTGTTATAGTTACTCCTCAGGAACAAAATATACACCTTAACTGTGTTGGATTCGAAATCCTTAATCCCTTAATTTAGTAGGCGTTTGACCATAGGTTCAAATATTTTCATTTTATTTGAAATTTTTGGAGTTGGAGTTGAAGATGGAGTTGTATTGGTTATAGTCTTTGCAAAAAATATTTGGAATAATGTCTAATGTTCATGTTTGAATGTACTTAAGTACAACTCCAAAAGTGAAAAAAGTGAGTTGGAAAAAAGTTAAAACAGGTTATAACTTTTTTTTCAAATTTGAAATACAACTTGAAGTTGGATTTAGAATTTTCATGACCAAACACTAATTTTCAAATAAAGTGAAAAAATTCTGAAAAAAAGTGAATAATTTTTATGGCCAAACGGGTAATTAACTTATTGTTTGCCGGTATTCCTTGTAAAGTCCTCCTCTCCCTTAAGGATAGTTGTATTGAATTGTATTTAACCATCACTGATCAGTTAATATAACAATTGCTCCCTATAATTCTTTTATGGCATCAGAGTGGAGTACCAAATCACATTCCTACACGATGACAAACCCCTCGATCCCCACCAATATTTTGCCGTCCCAAAACACAACTACAGCAGGTTCAAATGGTCCTTTTTCAAACAATGCCACCCACTCCAATCTGATGAAGCCGGGTAGGAACAACTATGTTCTATCGTGATCTTATTGTCACGCCCCCAAATTGGAGCCGGACGTGATTGGCATCTGATCTGCTATATCCATTGAGTGAACCATGTTCTTGCTGTGACATAATAATTCTTAAAAACTAAAGCATGGAGCAATAATTTTTGAAAAATTAAACTTCATCTGAAATCTAAATTTATGTATAGCAACATAGTCCAACTGACACCAACAATCCACTACCCTATGTCATGAGCCTCTAAGGACTGGTTGAGTACATAGTAGGCGAGACATTATTTTAGAATGACAAAAATGGCTAAAAGTATGTTGTAACTTAAAGGAATTAGCTACCGCTAAGTCAACGAAGCCCCCGACTTGGGTCAACAGAATTTGAAGCTGGCCCTGAGTCTCGTCACCTATAATCTCAACACCTTCCACCAAAAGGTAGGCAGACCCAAACCGACTGAGTACCACCGATAGGATACCCAATAAGTGTATTGATTATCCCTCAGTGGAGGAACAAGACTGTTATATCCTGTATTCTGTACGCTCGGGTGTCTTAAGGTAGTCGTGGTAAGTTAAGGGAATGACCATCGTCCAAACTTATTTTAATGTACAAGTTGGTGGTGAACATTTTTGTGACTATTATTAGTATGGAAATATTGAGAAAGGTTAAGGCAAAAAGGAAAATTCGCAAAACGGCCCATGGTAATATTATGGAAGGCTAAGGGTAAAATGGTAATTTCTCAAGTGTTCAAGAAAATTCATAAAAGGGGCCATGTGGTGTGTGTGTGTGTGTGCATGTGGGTCCCACTCTTTTATGGTCATGTGATGAGAATATATATGTGGGCCCAAGCTTATACAAGAAGACAACTAGTCTTCTTTGTTTGGTTTAGAAAAATTCAAGAAAAAAAAAGAAAGAAAATTCTAGACTAGGAAAGAAGGGGAGCATGTGGCCATTTTACATTTGAAGGAGGCAAGTATATATATATGGAAAGATGGCCAACTTATCATCATTTGGAGAGAGAAAAAAAAAAAAAAAGAAGAAGAAGAAGAACAATAGGGGGCTCACGGCCAAGACCCCAAAATTTTCACTTTTTGAAATTTGATCCCAAAAATTAGTTTCTTCACGTATTCCTACCAACTTGAGGGTCCTCTTTAACGTGGTATCATCGTTGAAGCAAAAATCCCTCTCCTTGTTGCAATTCTACCACCCTAGCTAAGTGGAAAGTCAAGGAGAAAGGTAAGGATTCAACCTCTTTTATGTATTATGGATGTTTGTATATGATATGGTATGTAAAAGTGGATGAAATTTATGGAAGAGTGAAATTAGGTTGTGGCCGTGCACCTATGTGTATGTGTGGAAGTGATGATTTAATTATTTTATCTAGTATTTGGTTGTTCTTTATTATGGATGTTATGTTGATAATGAAAGTGAGATGAATATAGTGAAATTGTTATGGTTGGAGAGTTTGTTTTAGGGGTTAATGTGATTGAAAAATATTTTTTTTGCAATTGTGGAAGGATAATATTGGTAGTGTGTAGTTTATGAGTTTTAAAGGAAAGGAAATGTGTTATTATGGTTCTTGTAGAATTTGGAAGGTCTTGAGGTGAAATAGTATGTTAATGGGGTCATTGGAAGGTTATGTAAATTGAATCCAATGTTCTTGTATGTATGAAAGATAAAATTGTTAGTATGATGTTGTTAGTGTATAAATTGTTGGTTTGTTGTGAATAAATTTGAAAGAAGGAATTAGATTGATATTGTTCTTATTGAAGGGAAAGGTGTCGGATGAAGTAGCATGTTGATTGAGTCATTTGAATGTTATGCGAATTAAATTGAATATGAACGAAATGTCATTGAATTGTAAGACAAGGTTGCTAAGGTTAGAATGTGTTTTGGATTAATCGTTGACGGTTTGGCCGGTCGAATTCCCGGATTGTTGTTGATATGAATTGGCGAGTTAGATTCTCGGGATGGTGTATTTACAGACGAAATGCTGCCGAAATTCCGGTAGACAAAGTGTTAGCCTAGGATGGGATCCTTGAGTGTCCATAGCTAATGTTTGTATTCATTTCTATTGTTTAGATTTTGGGAGGCCAAGAGTTAAGATTGACTAAGGGAACGGATAAGGTATGTTAAGGCTCATCTCTTTTCTTTCAAAGGCATGACTCCCACGTTATAATGTCTTAAACGTTTTATATCTTCTTTGCTGCAAAAAAGCTAGAAGCCTATGACTCAGGTACAAGTTCTTTTCCTAATAGTTCATAGTTGCTTTTATTAAAATGTCCATGTTTTTCAAAAAACCAAGTTTTAAGAGGTTGAGAACTTTTATGACTAAAACGACGAATATGACTTTATATTGACAACGATGATGTCAAATATGAGGAAATGTCCGTGATGAATATGTCGAGGATATGTTTCTACCATGAATATGACAATGTGAAAATGTTAAGCTATTTCTTGACTTCTCAACTCTAATTATGGATAATGACTATTTTAGAGATTCCAAGTATATGAAACGATGCCTTACGATCCTATTCCATGTTTCTCGTGATGTTACTCTCCATTGTTAGTCTCGCCTTATATTAATTGTCCCTTCATAGGTGAGGCACGACCCCCATGGCTATTCCATAACATCATCGGAGGTTACCGACCTTACGTCACTCCGATAGATACATGGCTTTCTTTGGGGCTCTCCTGCATGCTTATATGATATATGTATATGACATATGTATATGTATATGGGGGATATGGGGAAAGGGAGACATGTTGCGCTATAGACGCATTGCCACCTGGTCAGCTGGCGTAAACTCCATCCCGGACGCGGGATGCCCGGACGCGGGACATATGTGGGTGAGCCGACGTGTTTCGGCGCTATGACATGATGATATGTTCTATTTTATACGTACATAAAGAAAATGTTTCAAAAGAAAGACAAGCATGCACGGCATCCGCCCAAAAGGGCATTCATATGTACAGGTTGCTTTCTTATCTTATTACATGCCCTATGAACTCATTTTATTGCTATTTATATCTCATGTTCTCCTTATGTTGTTTTCATGCTTTGCATACTCGGTACATTACTCGTACTGACGTCCCTTTTTGTGGATGCTGCGTTTCATGCCACGCAGGTAGGCAGGCAAACGAGTTTGGTTCCTAGGAGCTCTATTAGCAGCATATTAAGAGTGTTCCAGTTGTCCCGGAGCTCCAGCTTACTGGTACTACTTTTGTATATATATTCGGGCACGGCAAAGACCCGCCCTCCTTGCTACCATATGTATTTTGTTTAGAGGCTCGTAGAGATATGTACGGTCGATGTTCCGCACTCGCATTTGTCCTACTTGCCGTATAATCATGTATATATCAGTATAGTTCATTAATACTTGTTTATAAATATGTGATTAACGATAGCGTTAAGTAAAGAACTAACGGAATCGTTCATATGGCCCACCTAGTAGTAAAGGTAAAACGATAAGAGGTGCTTGGTATAGCGGTATCGAGCACCCGTTGCGGCCCTAGTTGGGTCGTGACAAAGACTTTTTGAATTAATTAAATATATTAAAAATACACAAAGGAAACACAAGAAATTCATATATTTAATACTGAAATCTGAAAGCTGAAACTGAATCTATAATTTGAGTTAAACTTGAAACTTGTTTTATTTGATATTATTTGTTCTAAAAAATTCAACCAACAATGGCACTGCATACATGCAATTGGGGAAACGTATGGGGAGTGTCAGCCTATCTCTTAAACCAAACAAGAGCACCTGCAACTATGGGGCAATTGACCCTGCCCGGTGACATTTACACTTGGGAATGTTGGCTACTTATTCCAAGCTGAAAGAAACACGCGTTAGCACCTTCAAGTGTGAGGTATCTAACTCTGGCCTTTATGTCACTCATACTTGGGGAGGTTGGCGACTTCTCCTATGCTAAATTTGATCTCATTATTCTAAATTTAAGTTGAATCTAAGCAACACAAATAATTGGATACACAACAAGTAACTACATCAAATCATGCAATTAATTAATTACTTTTATGCTATCTGATTTATCTATATATCGTGAAAGTATGATACTTCAAATTCAAGAGTTAAAGAGTTCTAGAAGCATGTGCAGCTAGTTTCTTCCGAAAGTTCATTCGGAGATATATTATTAACAGTCTGAATTCATAAAATTGAAGTTCTTATTTGAACGTACAAACATATGATCTTAAATTCTATACTTAGGTAATTTACCGAACATGTAGTATGCATTTTTCTTGTAAAGTTCCTAACTTAGGTGAGTATGCCTCAACTTACATCCAAACACCTGTTCAATATCTCTTTCAACAATCCGTTTAGGTAACTCTTTGACTTCTATAGTTAAGTAATTCATAATGTCAATTCAGCTCATGTTATTCAACTCAATTTCCTATTGTCAAATCCTTACATAGCTATTAATGGCTTCATATTGCTTCCACATATAAACACCACAAAAATTACAACCTAAACTCGCTACATTATAAAGTTGCTAACTTTAATAGTAAGAAGATACAGGAATCACCTCGAACGATATTCTCACAAACTTTAGATTTTGGTTTCTTAAAAAGTCATCTAAATCTTTGGTGAAAATCTAGGATTTAAGAATTTATAGGTGTTAAATGATGTCAGAATCCATGTATATTGAGTGTAATTAACTCAAAACAACATCTTGAATGTACCTACCTTTGTTTGTAGTAGAGGTATGAAGTTTCAAATCACCACTTTCAAACTCTCAAACCCAAGCCTTTTCTCAAAAACCAATGATGTTCTGAAACAGTTGAGCTTGTTTTTTTCTCTCGGCACAGGTTAAGCAAGGAATGCTAACAGGAACCTCGCAGTAAAAAATCATGTCCCTCCACCACCATCAACCGGGGAAAGCTACTTCACCAGTGAAACTCGTAAAACCGGAGGATGGTAACACTCGTAAGATTTCCTTTATCACGTTCGGAAGCTTCATTCCACCTCAATTTTGTTCTATCCCAGAGGAAGATGACGGAATTTACTCAGGTTCATACTCAAATAGATCGATTAGATTGAAAGATTATGGTGATCCCGATGGGTAGCAGGCAGCTAAACGCTTCCATTTTTTCGAGGCGGCTACCTCAGCTCAGCCCACTCCAACGAAGGTGAAGGATTTTTGGCAAAATCGACTTGCTCAAAAAGGTAAAACCCTTACTTATGTTCCTTCATGCACAAAACAGGTCACGGTCATTGTTAACATTGTGAAAGACGATGTCCAATCTCAAGAATTATATTGGAAACTTGCTTTGATAGGCTTTGTTGTGGGGGATAATCTTTATCTAAAGTCTACAGAAACCTATATCTTGCATACTTGGAGCTTTGCTAAAAAAAACCCAGATCCTAGTGCACCAGTCTAGATACTTTAATTTCGATACAATAATCAAGAGGACTGTGATACGGGCTTGATGGATGGGCCTTACACTTACCATAATAAGTCATTTATTGCGAAAAATTGGGAAATGACATATTTGACCCCGATGCAAACAATTCCTTTTGGGTTAATTTTTTACTTTGGGGATTGGTCAAAGGGAAATTCTAGGGATTGAAGT